>NC_090265.1:408002260-408137260 GCF_040414725.1 Anabrus simplex | reverse complement strand
CTTCAAGAAGGGTTGGATTGTTTATCAGGATCAGTTTCAAGACACACGAACCTGACCACCACTCCTTTGAATGAATAAGTGCTTATCTGTACAGATGATTTAAAATGTAGGTTAAAGGTTAACTAGTAATTGTCAAAAGTTAAAAATTAACCTTGAATCATGCGACCATCCACTGTTGGCGCACGATCTAATTGGCATTTCTGTCATCAAGAGGTGGGACACCTGTAGACCATATAGGTGGCCCACCCCGCCCCTTTAGGGTGTTGAATGAAAAATTTGATGATGATGATGATGATGATGCCTCGCGAAGAAAGTAGGCGGCAGGTGGTTGAAAACCGACGCCATGAAGCAATGGGTTTTTCACTAGCCAGTAAGTTCTCAGACCAATATAATACTCGTATACTAGTATATATTACAAGATAAAACTCATATACCATTTTCATTGGTATGCGTACGTTTTGGCTAGTGACAAAACCAATTGGTCTGACATCACTGATTCATAGTATAGAGTTTCTCGTAGCGAGGGTGCTGTTCCGTGTCAGACCATTGGCCTAACAAAAAGTACAGCAATAAAAACATTAGCAATAAAAATCAACATTAAAACACAGATTCTAGTTCATTACTTGGTATAATAATAATTATTATTAATAATAGTAATAATCCTCCATGGTTCAGGCGGCAGCGCGCTGGCTTCTCATCGCTGAGTTCCGTGGTTCAAATCCCGGTCACTCCATGTGAGATTTGAGCTGGACAAAGCGGGACAGGTTTTTCTCCGGGTACTCCTGTTTACCCTGTGTCCGACTCGTTGGCCGAATGGTCAGCGTACTGGCCTTCGGTTCATAGGTTCCCGAGTTCGATTCCCGGTTGGGTCTGGGATTTTAATCGCTTCTGATTAATTCTTCTGGCTTGGGGACTGGGTATATGTGTCCGTCCCAACACTCTCCTCATCATATTCAGACAACATACCACACTACCAACCGCCACAGAAAAACGCAATAGTGATTACATCCCTCCATATAGGGTTGGCGTCAGGAAGGACATCCGGCCGTAAAACAGAGCCAAATCCCCACGTGCGACGCAGTTCGCACTCGCGATCCCACAGGTGTGGGAAAAGCGGTAAGAAAAGAAAGACTCCTGTTTTTCCTGTCATCTTCCCTTCCAGCGACACTATTCAATATCATTCAATTTCATCTGTCAGTCATTAATCACAGAGGAGTGCGTCAGCCTTCGGCAGCCGGCACAACAAAATTCCTATCCTCGCCGCTAGATGGGGGCTTCATTCATTCCATCCCTGACCCGGTCGAATGACTCTAAACAGGCTGACGATTATTATTATTATTATTATTATTATTATTATTATTATTATTATTATTATTATTATTATTATTATTATATAATTTGCTGGGGCCATCAGGGACCACGTTAAGTCTTGTTGCATTTGACACTGAACTTGGCCTTCTTTAGAGCCCAAATTTCCCTCATTCTTTGTGAGTGGGCCTGCTTACGCTCCTCTGTCCAAGGGGCACCGTGTCTTCTCTTCGGTTGCTCGTCTCGGTTTAGCCCGTTCGTCAATATTTTCTTGCGGAAGAGATCTCTATTAAGGGCGTCTTCAGCTGAGATATGTAGCATTTGCAGGTCTTCTTTGGTATTTCTAAACCAGGGAATTGTGGTTTTGGGGTTTGAATCAAAAAAGTGAAATATAACTTTAGTTAATTTTATTCCGTCCATTCTTTTCAGATGACCGTAAAATCGTGCCCGTCTTTTTCTGATTGTGTCGGTAATTTTCTCTATTTTGCTGTAGACTTCCTTGTTGGATCTCTTTTGATGGATTCCATTTCTGTACTTTGATCCCAAGATTCCTCTCACAATTTTGCGTTCTCTTTTCTCCAGTTCTTCAAGGAGTCCTTTGTTGGCATTTAGAGACAGGGTTTCGGCTGCATATAGAACTACTGGCTTCAGAACTGTTTCATAGTGACGTATCTTGGTGTTTTGGGAAAGGCATTTTTTGTTGTAGATTGTGCGGGATGTTTGGTAGGCTATTTCCAGTTTGCGTACTCGCTCCTGAAGTGCTTCTTTGTCCAGTCCATTTTTCATGATTATCTCACCCAAGTATTTGAATTTGTCTACTCGGGTGATGTCCCCGTATTTTGTATGGAGTTTTGGTGGAGCCTCTTTGATGTTAGTCATTACTTCTATTTTCTCAAACGATATCTGTAAACCAGTTTGTTCGGCAATTTCCTTTAAAATTTCAACTTGAGCTCTAGCGGTTTCTATGTCGTTTGAGAGAACAGCAATATCATCGGCAAATGCTAAGCAGTCTGTTGCGATCCCCTTGGATTTGGTCCCTATTCTCAATGGACTGTAGTTGGTTTCCTGTAATCTCACCCGCCAGGTTCTGATGATCTTTTCAAGAACACAGTTGAAGAGTATCGGGGATAGCCCATCACCTTGTCGGACTCCTGTTTTGATGTCAAAGGAATGCGAGAGACATCCGTGGAACTTCACCTTGGATTTTGTATCGGTCAGGGTGGCTCTAATTAATGCCAACAGTTTCAAATCAACTCCAAAGTCATTTAAGATGTTTAGCAGGACTTCCCGGTCAATGGAGGCGTACGCTTTCTTAAAGTCCACAAAGACAGACACATACTGCTTGGACCTTAGTGTACAATATCTGATGATCGTTTTGAGATTCTAGATCTGTTCAGCTGTTGAGCGACCTTGTCTGAACCCTCCTTGGTATTCACCTATTTGATGTTCGACTTGTGCTTCCAAACGCTCCAGGATGGCAAGTGATAGAATTTTTTAAGTCACGGGTAGCAAACATATCCCTCTGTAGTTGTTGATGTTCTTCATGCTGCCTTTTTTTGTGTAATGGATGGATCAAAGCTATTTTCCAATCTTCGGGTAGGGTCTCCTTG
This sequence comes from Anabrus simplex, assembly GCF_040414725.1. Lineage (NCBI taxonomy): Eukaryota > Metazoa > Arthropoda > Insecta > Orthoptera > Tettigoniidae > Anabrus > Anabrus simplex. The sequence goes on along the minus strand of NC_090265.1, from coordinate 408,134,342 downwards.
TTCCAAATTTCTTCTATTTGCTTTTGCAAGATATCAAGTGATTCCTCTGGGGCATATTTCCATAGTTCTGCTACTACTGAGTCTTCCCCCAGCGCTTTGTTATTTTTGAGACGGGCAATGTGGCGCTTGATTTCATCTCTGTCGGGTGGTCTGGAATCCGGGTACCTGAGTAAGGGTTCCTTGGTCTCAATGGGGCTTTGCGGTTTAGAGCAATTAAGTAAATTCTTGAAGTAATCTGCCAGAATGCTGCAATTTTCTTCATTTGACGTCGCCAGTGTGCCGTCCTTTCGCTCAAAGCATAGAGATGGTGGTTTATAGCCAGCGAGTTTGCGTTTGAAAGCTCTGTAGTACTCTCTGCTTTCATTCTTCCTAAAGTTTTGTTCTATCTTTTCAATGAGAGATTTTTCATATTTACGTTTCTCAGTTCTGAACACCCTAGCTGCTTGGGCACGTTGGGTTTTGTAGGTTTCCCAATCATTTTCTGATTTCGTAGAGTAGTACTGTTTCCACGCATTGAGTCTTTCTTGGAGGACTGATTCGCAGGTACCATTCCACCAGGCATGCTTTTTGCTTCTCTTGATTTCTGCAACGTCTTTGGCGGCCTCAACAAGGAGACTCTTGGCGTTGTTAAAGTCACAGTCATTTGGTCTAGCCTTCTCCTGGAACTCCTCGACCCTTTGCCGAAGTTTATCATTGTCGAAGCGTGTGATCTGTTTGGTTGTCTTCCTTGTGTTTGCGGGAATTGGTTTGAATTTGATAAGAGACATATAATGATCTGAGGCCACATTGATGTCTTTCTTTACCTTGACATTCATAATCTCAGGGCTGTTTCTCCTGGAGATTGCAACATGATCAATTTGGAACTCTCCGAGAGCTTGGGCGGGAGAACGCCAAGTCATTTGCTTTCTGGGTAGATGGCGAAAGTGGGTCGACATGACCTGCAGGTTGTGATTTTCGCAAATGGATACCAGTCTTTTGCCGTTGGGATTGGTTCTTTTTTGAGCAGGGTAATTTCCTATAACTTTCTTGTACTTCTGTTCACGACCTAGTTGGGCATTGAAGTCACCCAAAAGAAGCTGGACATGGTGTTTGGGGATTTTGTTTAATTTTTTATCCAGTAGGTCCCAGAAATTATCAACTTCGTCTGGATCAGACTTGTTCTTATCGTTTGTAGGAGCATGTGCGTTAACTAGGGCGTAGGTTTTGTTCGCGCATTTAATTGTGAGTATAGACAATCTGTCATTCACAGGTTCGAAATTTGCAACCGATTTAAGGATCTTGGTTCTAACAGCAAACGCGGTTCCAAGCATCACAGCTCCATTGAGGATTCCTCTTTGCGCTTTGCTCTTGAAAAATCGGTAGCCTTCGGATTCAAAAATCTCTTCATCTGGGTACCTTGTTTCCTGTAGGGCCATTATGGATATCTGATTTTCGTGAAGAGCTTTGGTGAGGGTTTTCAGCTTGCCAGTTTGTGTAAGTGAATTTATGTTGAAAGTTGCTAGAAAGGTTTTAGATTTTGGCCTGAGTTTTTGACTCCTCGGGGTACACCGAGACGCTCCGACTCGTCTCTTGCATGATGTCGAGTCTCCCCCAGAATCCGAACGAGACTCGTGCGCCGTGGTGTTCACGACGAGGGATTTATCCGAAGATTTACCCCCTGGGGTATGTTTCTTGAAATGTTGTGCCATCATGCTTTTTGACTTGACTTTGCTTTGGACGGGTACCCATCCTTTCACAACTAGGGTTGTTAGCCCTAGAGGTTGCCTCAAGATGTTTTCTGGCTTCTGGTCATTTACCAGTCTTCGCCGTAACCCTGGCAAGGGACCAGTTTTTTTTTCACGGTGGTATTTTATTTCCCTACTACCCTCTGACTCTGCTGGCGGCAGAGCCAGCGAGCTTCCCCAATTCCAATGGGACGCGCCCGATGGAGGTAACCGGTAAATCCCCACACGGGTATTATTATTATTATTATTATTATTATTATTATTATTATTATTATTATTATTATTACAGGATTTCTGTGGTTTCCAGAGGTGTAAGAAGGTGCTGGTGTGAATGGGTGGAGAAAGGAAAGATCAGAGCATAAGTTAAAACACTAAATATTGACATTTTATTTCTTTCCCCCCCTTTTTTCAAATTTGGTAGTTAGAAAATCTGAACCAACAACAACAAATAACAGTTAAATATGATCTCATCAGTTCCCACAATAACAATGACTTAAACTCAAAAATCGGGTACGACGGACAATATCATATACACAATAGTTTACAAGAAACGAGCATTGTTACTCGAAAGGTACACACTGTTACAAGAGCATATTCGCTCCACCTATTTGCATTCCAACTTTACTAAAGTCCTGTCTCTCAGAGGCACACGCTTCTTGCAAAATTTACACTTCAAACACTGTATTTACTGTAAATTCTGCTCGACAGTCTGTTACACACTCGTCTATAAATAATGACAATTTAAGCAGGGCCGATGAGTGGGCATTCTAAATGACCTTTAAGTACAAAATAAAAGGTTTAAGACGATCGGCTATGAACAAAATGCTAGCAGGCGAAACACTTGCACTCCTTTTGAAAGACACTTAAAATCCTACATGGGCTTATAGCCCGAAGTTGCAGTATAGTGTTGAGAATTGAAAGGTTTAGAAAATCTTTTAGTCACCCCATAGCAAGTTGAGTGGGAATTAATTGAGGGTGAACACTCTTTATTCCCTAAATTTACATATATCCCAGCAGAGATTTGAACTGAGTCCTTAGACTTGCCGAAAATGTACATTTAAACAGAAACCTTAGAATTTTACATTTTGAAACCTTCCCCTCAAGTTAACTGCCTTAAGCTATCACATGTAAAGAGATGTCTGCCATTACCTTGAGCTGTTGGGCCTTCCGACGACGGCAAGGCTGCCTCTGCTTCCTATTACGCCGTACACACACACTAGATTGGAGCGGTGAAGATGACAGTGCGGCCCTAAAGAGCCCAGCTTTTATAGCAACTCAGAGGAGAAATTTCCAGAACTATCATGACCTAGGCAGAATGCCTGTACACACCCCCAGTTTTAATTGGGTAGAAAAATATTCACAAAAATTCCTGATTGGTTAATAACTTGAAGGAAGCCGTAGAAGTGCTAGTAACTTAGCACATAAAATAAAACAATCTACAAACACTTAAGGTTTACCAATATTGAAACGTGAAAATTCCCTTAAAAATTAATTGTCCGTCCTCCTACCAGAAGGGATACATAGGCCGATAGTAGAGACATCTAAAGATTAAAGGTCCAACTATCTTCAGATACATAGATTAGGACTCCCAGCACAATGGCCTTCTAGAATGCGCGCAGTTCAACTGGACGGAAAAGGTGCACCCACAGTACAATTATTATTATTATTATTATTATTATTATTATTATTATTATTATTATTATTATTATTATTATTATTATTATTATTATTATTATTATTAAATTCTCCTCAACTGTGAACTATGTGACCTTGCCGCTGAGCGACAGACTGAAGCAGGTAGCCGAACCGAATGTGCAACTATATCGGATTGTTATCTGTCGAGAGACTAGACTAACAACGAATGGTTCTTGGAAATTGGGTAGCAGCCTTTCGTATGTTGTAAGGATGATTGACTGATTGACTGATATGGCCTTGTAATAACATATATTTTTTTACCGAGGCCTTAATTAAGGTACAGCCCCAGGATTTGCCTGGTGTGAAAATAGGAAACCACAGAAAACCATCTTCAGGGCTGCCGACAGTGGGGTTCGAACCCACTATCTCCCGAATACTGTGTGATAATATTAGCATGACTTAACTATGTTGATAGTGCTACACGGCTGAAAGCAATGGGAAATTACAGTCGTACGGTAACTATCTCTCGAAAACAGGCAGCTCTCTGTGTGAATGAATTATGTACTGATAGTTGCTTCTTCCCGGGTAAAACAATTATCCCGGATGTAAAATAATCCCCAATTCAGAAATCCAGGAGGGGACTACACGAGAGGGGCATTCATCAAGAAGAAGAAGAAAACTGACGTTCTGCGAGTCGGAGCTTGGAATGTTAGAAGTCTGAATCGTTGTGGTAGTTTAAGAATTTGAAAAGAGAAATAGATAAGATAAAATTAGATGTAGTTGGTATACGTGAAGAACATTGGAAGGAAGAGTCGTGTTATGATGAGGCGAACACAGAATTATCAAGACAAAATCGAACAGGGGGAATGCAGGAGTTGGTTTAGTACGAGAAAATAGAAAATAGCGCAGCGGGTAAGTTACTAGGACCAGCAGAGTGAAGTCAATGTCCACCACGATAGTGCTGCAGGTCAATGTGCCTACTAGTTCAACAGACGATGAAGAAATAGAAAGAATTTTTGAAGAATATTTAATACAATATGTAAAAGGAGATGACAGCCTAATTGTGATGGGAGAGTGGGATGTAGTTGTAGGCCAATGAAGATAAGGTAATGTAGTGGGAGAATTCGGTCTGGGACAGAGGAAGTCGGCTAGTAGAATTCTGCACCGATCATGATTTAGTCCTTGCTTATACTTGGTTCAAACACCACAAACGACAGCTGTATACGTAGACAAGACCTGAAGACAGTGGCAGGTATCAAAAAGACTCCATTATGATTAGGCAGAGATACAGAAACCATGTATTGGATTGATTCATAGGCTGAAGGAAACCAATAAGTGAAGAATGGGCAGTCACAAAGAATGAAATCAGTAGGGAGGGGGCTGGAAAATGTTAGATAGAGAAGCAAGATCAAATAAGAATTATCAGAAGATACTAGACCAGACCTAACTGAAGACCGGCGAAAGTACAAGAATGACAAAATTAATGAGGAATATAGAAAATAACAGAGGAGATTAAAGGATAGAGGAGAGGGAAAGTGGAGGACAGATACGGAAGAATTTCAGAAAGAAAAGTGCATGAGTGTTGAAAGCTGTATGGTTGTAGGAAAGATAGATGCCCCTTACAGGAAAATCGTGGAAACCTTTGGAGAAAGGAGAATAAATGTTAATAACTCAGATGGAAAACCACTTCTATGAAAACATAACAAGGCAGAATATGGTAGGAACATATTCAACAACTGTATCAAAGTAAAAATGTAGGTAATAAGGTCCTTGGACAAGAAGAGGTGAAAGGAGATCGATGCTGATGAAATGGAAGACCAAATTTTGAAATCAGAATTCGACAGAGCTTTGAGAGATTTAAATAGAACAAGGCACCTGGAACTGATGGCATACCCTCAGAATTACTGACAGCCTTAGGAGAAACGGCATGGTGAAGTAATTTCATTTAGTGTGTAAGATGTATGAGACAGGAGAATGTCATCCCAAGAAACCAGGTGCTGACAAGTACATAAATACCACACCATTAGCTTAGTATCTCACGCTTGCAAAATTTCAACAAGTATTATTGGGAGGAGACCAGTATGGCTTCAGAAGAAGTTTAGGAACACGTGAAGCAATCCTGACTTTATATCTGATATCAGAGGATCGAATTAAGAAGGATAAGCCAACGTACATGACATTCGTAGAGTTAAAAACAGGCATTCAGTAATGTCCATTGGTCCAAGCTATTTGAGATTCTGAAGGTGATCGGAATCAGATACTGATCGTGATCAGATACCGAGAAAAGTATTATCTATAATTTGTACAAAAATCAGTCCCAGTGATAAGAATCCAGGCCTATGAAAAAGATTTGCTGGTAGCTTTACGTCGCACCGACACAGATAGGTCTTATGGCGACGATGGGATAGGAAAGGCTAGGAGCTCGAAGGAAGCGGCCATGGCCTTAATTAAGGTACAGCCCCAGCATTTGCCTGGTGTGAAAATGGGAAACCACGGAAAACCATATTCAGGGCTGCTGACAGTGGGATTAGAACTCACTATCTCCCGGATGCATGCTCACAGCCGCGCGCCTCTAACCGTACGGCTAACTCATCCAGTCTATGAAAAAGAAGCGGCAATCCAGTTAGTAGTGAGACAAGGCTGAAGTGTGTCGCCTCTTATGTTCAGTGTTTGTATGGAACAGGTGATAAAGGAAATAAAGAGGAATCTGGAAAGGGAAACAAAATCCAGGGAAAGGAAATCTAAATACTGAAATTTTCCGATAATATTGTTATTTTATCTGAGTCTGGAGAAGATCTGGAGAAATCGCAGAACGGTATGGACACAGTCTTGAAGAGGGAGTATAAGATGAAAATGAAAACATAAATATAAAAGAAAAGTAATGGGGTGCATTCGAATGAATTCAGATGATGCAAGAATTATTAGATTAGGAAATGAAGTCTTAAATGAAGTAGAAGTAACAAAGACATAGAATGCCGACCAGTACAAATAAGGAAGGCCATTCCTAAGAAGATAAAGTTGAATAACTGCCTCAATGAAGAAGAAAATAGAAAGTTTCTAAATGTAGTGTTATGGAAGAATGCTGAAGGTGAGTTGGATACTGTGACCGTTCACAACGTCACCGATAATGTATCATGATACCCAGAAGATCAGATATGCCGCTTTCCGCGCTATATTACGATAAAAATTCTCCAAACTAGTATTTTTCACCCGTTCCAGGACACGAATTGCACTATGCTGGCCCGGGCGACAGCTCTAGTTGCGCGTAATAAGAGAAAGAGGCCTGCAAGAGCGCTTGTACTTGAAATCGTTCTGTCTTGTGTGCGAGAGAGCTCACCGAGACACGCCATCACGTGACTGTGAATCTAGGTCAACAATCAGCACTCATGTAGTCTACCCAACGTAAGAACTAGCATAATCCCGTAATTCCTTTGGATTTTCACCAGTACCAACTCAACGGTCTTAAGTAATAATAATAAAAATAACTCAAATTGCAAAGTATTCGACGGATATTCTCGTTTAAACGTTCTTCTGAATCATAATTTTATGCATAATTATGAAGCAAAGAAGTGCCTTACATAATTGAAAGGACAATAATTACGTCGTAAACCAGGGGTGTGACTTAGTGGATGTTGGGTCCTGACCACGTGAGAAAAATAAAGGATTCCCACTAATTTTGTAACGCCCACAGGCAGATACCAGATGACGCTTTTATGATTACTCGAAAATCTACGATGCGATTCTAATGAGATTCAATCGGTGAAAACGGGAGTGCATAAGCTGTAATTTGATACCTCATTCATTCTCGTGCGCCGTATATTAGCGGACCACATTTCGACAAAGGGGGTATTTTTCCCTCTCCACTTGCTTCAGGGTATAATAATTTATAATTTCGTGTGGCTATTCCTAGCCGACTGCAGCCCTTGTAAGGCAGACCCTCCGACGAGGGTGGGCGGCATCTGCCATATGTAGGTAACTGCGTGTTATTGTGGTGGAGGATAGTGTTATGTGTGGTGTGTGAGTTGCAGGGATGTTGGGGACAGCACAAGCACCCAGCCCCCGGGCCACTAGAATTAACTACTGAAGGTTAAAATTCCCGACCCGGCTGGGAATCGAACCCGGGACCCTCTGAACCGAAGGCCAGTACGCTGGACCATCCCGTCAACGAGTCGGACTGCTTCAGGGTGACTTGACTATATATGACGGAGCCCCAAGACAGATATCATCACTTCTACTTCGCTACGTGGTGTTCTTCTGTTCGTTGCTGTGTGATCACGTAACTTATTACTTGTGCGTGGGTTCTTTGTTGGAGCTTATAATTTTTGAGGTGTGAATTGTGCACCACAGTGATATATTGAGTATTCGTTATTTTACGTTAAAGTAATCGTGGTAGAACAAAGTGATTTCCACGTGCAGTGCAGATTAAGCTTGTCGCTATTAAAATTCATTAGAAATGGTATGAAACTGTGCTTGTAGTTGTCCGTGTGACGAGGAATTTGTGTATTGAACCTCGTAATTGGCTAAACTGGTGCGGCTTGATTAGCATAAATTATGCACGTTGTTTAACCAAGTGTGCAGATAAGTACGACGAGGGAGTGAGTTAGGGAGCTAATAACTGTGTGTTCGAAATAATCAGGAGGTAAACTAGGAGAGAGAACGGACGGCTTATTGTCGATATCATAAATGGGCAACGTCTGCCAAGGAATCCCTAACGCAGTGAGGAGCTCGTCTTACTTATGACTAGTGCAGTGAAGTAGGCCTGAATTACTGTTATTTAACACGGGAAGTGTTGATAAAGTCAGCAGTGTACCCAGAGACGCTTCAAACGAACGAGTGTAGTTTCAGGGCGTAGATCGAATGTAAATAAGGAAGATAGGTAGATGAGAAAGAAATAGTGACGAGCGACTGGACAAAACCGTTACTAGGTTGGGATGCTTGAGTTAATGAGCAGTTCCAACTATAGTGAATCTGTGATGTGCAATATAGACTAACACATTTACATAAGATAGACTCATTCTTCTCATTTCTTAGTGTAGATGTATTTCTCTCATAATTAAGGTTCCCCTACTACAGAGATAATTAGTCTATTGCCCTTTATCCGAACGGTCCACAGACCCGTAATGCTCTCGTGAGCCCAGCCGCGGACATACTCTAGTAGGGGTGATGGGACTTCGACGCCGTACTTGTTCGAAGCTCTCATCAAGGCTGCGCCATCCTGATAACATATTTATGTGCCACGACATTTTATTTATGTACTGAAGCCTTGGACAGGTACAATACGTAGATCGAATCGCGAATGAAGAGACAATGAAGCGAATTGGTGAGAGGAGATCGATTTGACAAAATTGACCAGCATAACAGTTAGAATGGTAGGGCACATCTTAAGACACCCAGGACATGTTCAGTTATTTTTTGAGGGAAGTGTAGATGGATAGAATGATAAAGGTAGACCAAGGCAAGAACATGACAAACAGATTAGAGTAGGATACTGTAGTTACGTAGAAATGAAAAGGTTAGCTTAGAGTAGGGTAGCGTGGAAAGCTGTATCAAACCAGCCTATGGACTGATGACTCTAAAAATCATTGTTCTAGATCTGTCCTATTCCATCGTCGCCCGAAGATCTGCGTGTGTCGGTGTGACGTAAAACCCATGGTGAATGATGATAATAATAATTATTTTTTTACAGTTTTTACAAATTGCTTTACGTCGCACCGACACAGATAGGTCTTATGGCCACGATGGATAGGTAAAAGTGTAGGAGTGGGAAGGAAGCGACCGTGGCCTTAATTTAGGCACAGCAACAGCATTTGCCTGGTGTGAAAATGGGAAAGATGTTGATAATTTGTATTATTATTACTACTACTACTACTAATACTACTACTACTACTACTACTAATAATAATAATAATAATAATAATAATAATAATAATAATGGCGTGTGGCCTCCAAAGAGGCCTGGTGCTGGTCTTTTGAGTTGACGCCGTATAGGCGACCTGCGTGTCTATAAGGATGGGGCCCTTCTATGATGAATTATAATGCTGAAGACGACACACACGCACATACACACACAGCCCCGAGCCATCGAAATTAACCAATGAAGGTTAAAATCCCCGACTCATACGGGAATCGAACCCGGGACCCTCTGGACCAAAAGCCATCACGCTAACCATTTAGCCAAGCAGACGGATAATAATAATAATAATAATAATAATAATAATAATAATAATAATAATAATAATAATAATTGTACCAGGGGTACAACTTCCCCGGTTAGTTAAACTGCGCGCCTTCTCTAGGGCCATCTATGCAAACGGACTTGAACTTGTAAACTTCCAAAGATTCTGCCGTCTACTGTTAGATGGATAGATCATCGGTTTTTAATTAACTGATAGAGTAATGTTTATTTTGAAGTTTTTAACCTGGTTCTGATGATTTTTTTTTATGTACCGAAGTTGTCAAAACTTCAGCTGGTTCCTCCTCGACTGTAATCAACCTATCAGATACCAGTACTTGGAAATGTGTTATCTAGCCTATTAAAACTATGGGTGTGTACAGGAATACAGCCTATCAGTAAAGAGTTCTGGAAACTTCCCCTTTATGGTACTATAAACGCAGGGCACTTTTTGGCCGTCTTGTCTGGATTGTTCCAGTGCTGAGGAGTGCGACTTAACGTAAGCCAGGAAGCAGGGGCGAAGCCGGCGTGAAGAAGATCATGCGACTCAAGGTAATGGCAGAATTTACCTAGACATGTGATAGCTCCTGCGGGTAGTTTGGGGGGAAGGTTTCAACCTCTTTTCTTTTAATGTAATTTTGTAAACTGGTGGTTTGAATGTAGAATTTTCGAGAAGTCTGAGGACTCTGGTCTTATTCCCTACGGGGAAATATGTTATGTAAGGGAACAAAGAGTGTTGAGCCTCTGTCGTTTCCCATTCAACCTTGCATTGGGTGGTTAAAAGTTTCAACCTCTAAATTTCTTAAATCTTGTCTTGGCGTTAACGTTTCTCCTTTAGACACCCCGCTGTAGTAAAGGATTAGCCTCTGTATCTTCGGGCCGTAAGCCCACTTAAAGTTTTAACGTTTATATAAGGAGTGCTGGTGTTTCGCTCCCTTTCCATTTGTTTATGGCCGTTAATGTACAACCTTTTACTTTGTAACATGAAGCCACGTAGTATGGGCAATTATGCCGCTCTTTATCTATTTCAGAATGCAAATATTCCCTTGTGTTAGTTCCCTTTGGGAACAATGACGAATGTAATTGTTGAACAAGAGACAAGCCAACATCGGGGCAACTGTGTATTAATACTTTAATGTGAAGCCATCTGGTAGATTGTCTGGCGGAATTTTAGTGCGCCATAAGAAACTTATGCCACTGCAGGGCTAGACTATGGTGTATTGGAGCTCCGATTCTTGAGTAGTGTAACTTCTTGGAGCAAATCCTGCTCTTATAAAATGCACCTGTCAAGAGCAATAATGCTATTTTCTATGTAAATCAACAAATTGATTATTATCTCAAGTTTTGTTCCTGTTATTGTTAGAGCTAATGAGGTCTTTAATAATCTGTTCTATTTGCTTGTTATTCATTCAGATTTTTCTCTCTCAATTTTAAACTAGAAAAAAGAAAAGGAAAGAAATAAAATTTCCAAATTTGTTGTGTTAAGTTCTGCTCTAGTCCGCCTCTGTGGTGTAGAGCTTAGTTTGATTAGCTGCCTCCCCCCGAGGCCCGGGTTCAATTCCCGGATCTGCCACGAAATTTGAAAAGTGGCACGAGGGCTGGAACGGGGTTCACTCAGCCTCGGGAGGTCAACTGAGTAGAGGTGGGTTCGATTCCCACCTCAGCCATCCCTGAAGTGGTTTTCCGTGGTTTCCCACTTCTCCTCCGTGCAAATGCTGGGATGGTACCTAACTCAAGGCCACGGCCGCTTCCTTCCCCTTTCCTTGTCTACCCCTTCCAATCTTCCCATCCGCGTAAGGCCCCTGTTCAGCAAAGCAGGTGAGGCCGCCTGGGTGAGGAACTGGTCATCCTCCCCAGTTGTATCTCCGACCCAATGTCTCACGCTCCAGGACACTGCCCTTGAGGCGATAGAGGTGGGGTCCCTCGCTGAGTCCGAGGGAGAAACCAACCCTGGAGGGTAATCAGATTAAAAAAGAAAGAAAGAAAGAAAGAAAGAAATAATAATAATAATAATAATAATAATAATAATAATAATAATAATAATAATAATAATAATAATTTGAGATCACAACTTACCCTTAATCTCAAAGGGGAGTGCGTGACATCCGTGGAAGAGAGTTAGACATGGTCTACTTGGATGATATTCTAATTTATGGCGGGAGGTGGAGGGAAGAGAGGGAAATGAAGCGCTTCCACCTTCATCAGCGTCTGTTACAAAGGCCGCACCAGGCTACCATTAGCCAATAGCCTCGTGGCCATGATCGTTTAGGCGTGAAGTCTATACCATCTGACACTGTTGTTAGCCGGTTTGAGTCCCGTTGGTCGAAAAAAATTTTAACCATCAGAATATCTTTTTCTTTCTTTTTGTTATAAGTTGCTTTACGTCGCACTGACACAGATAGGTCTTATGGCGACGATGGGACAGGAAAGGGATAGGAGAGGAAAGGAAGCGCCCGTGGCCTTAATTAAGGTAGAGCCCCCAACATTTGCCTGGTGTGAAAAATGGGAGAACACGAAAAACCATCTTATGGCTGCCGACATTGGGGTTCGAACCCACTATCTCCTGAATATTGGATACTGGCCACACTTAAGCGACTGAAGCTATCGAGCTCGGTACCATCAGAATGTTGCCTGGCAGGGTAGGGGAGGTGCTGGTATCAAATTTCTAATCACTAGATTGCGTGCCAAAAGTGTGGATTCAAATCCAAACCTCTCGGCAGTGTTCATATGGAGTGCGGGCATATGACGCTATTGATGGTGATTCGTCCGTCGGATGGAGACGTTAAGCCTTGAGCAGTCTCCTTGGTGCTATTCGGGATGAGTAGGCTATGTGCTGGCACCGGTTTCAACTTCTCCCTTCCTACTATCATATATCACGTCATTCATTTCATCTCATTAACTCCTCTGATGTCCGACTCGTTGGCTGAATGGTCAGCGTACTGGCCTTCGGTTCAGAGGGTCCCGGGTTCTATTCCCGGCCGGGTCGGGGATTTTAACCTTAATTGGTTAATTCCAATGGCCCGGGGGCTGGGTGTTTGTGCTGTCCCCAACATCCCTGCAACTCACACACCACACATAACACTATCCTCCACCACAATAACACGCAGTTACCTACACATGGCAGATGCCGCCCACCCTCGTCGGAGGGTCTGCCTTACAAGGGCTGCACTCGGTTAGTAATAGCCACACGAGATTATTATTATTAAATTATTATTACTCCTCTGATGACGTTGACGTTACGAAGGGTATACGGTCGTAAAAACTCACTTCATACCCGAACTCGTAGGGAAATGGGACAGGTGTTGGACATACATTATTATTATTATTATTAGTAGTAGTAGTAGTAGTAGTAGTAGTAGTAGTAGTAGTAGTAGTAGTAGGACCAAGCAAGTGGCCGCGCTGTTTGCATCGCGTACTATCACCTTGCATTCGCGAGATAGTAGGTTCGAACCCCACTGTCGGCAGCCCTGAAGATAGTTCTCCGTGTTTTCACTTTATCACACCAGGCAAATGCTGGGGGTGTACCTTAATTAAGACCAGGCTCGCTTCCTTCCCACTCCTAGCTCTTGCCTATCCCATCGTCGTCGTAAGAATTACCTATGTCGGTGCGACATAAAATAAATTGTAAAAATTAAAAAAAGATAGTTGTTGTAGTATTGGTTTTGTCCCAATAACTAACTTTTATGGTTTTTGTCAAGGTGACAGAATTTCGTCTGGCTGGAGTTATTTTTCGTATAGGTAAATCCACCGCACGAGGCTGGTGGTTGAGTCATATTCACGATCGTGTTACTGGTGTAGTGTCATCACCCACAATGACAGGAATTCCAAAGATAAGCCGTGTTTGACTGTGTAGTAATCACTCACCGAGTGACTTGACTACGCGGTGCAGGTCGTGTCGCAGTAAGCTTCGGTTTTCCTTTTCACAAATTATATGAGAACAAGTGCCCGACTTCGTGGCTAATTGGTTGGTATTCTGGCCTTTGGTCCAAGAGGTTTCGCGTTCGATTCCCGGCCTGTTCATAGATTAGTTAAATGTTCGGGGAGACAGTGAGAGAGAGAGAGAGAGAGAGAGAGAGTGTGTGTGTGTGTTTTTTATTCAGTAGGAGTAGGTTATGTGCTGACACCGGATTCCACCCTCTCCCTACCTCGTCATTATCATCTCACACCCAGACGCGTAGGTTGACTATGGGTCTCGAGTAGAAAGACCTACATCAGGCGAGCCGAACATGTCCTCACACAATCTCGGCACTAAAAGCAATTTGCTAAATAAATAAATACATTAATAAATGAGTAAATAAATAATACATAAATATAGCTGGAATTTCCTCCCCAGGTTTTCTAGAAGACTTCCTTCTTCAGTATGCTGACCACATTAGTTTTAACGTTAGGTTGTGTAGAAATAATTCACTGTGTCATACTTTCGTCTCATATGTTACAACTTTCCTCCTTTCTTTATTTAAATTATTACGTAGCGGCATTAATTTTAGGAATATAAATAGTTACTGTACACTACATGAACAGATACAGTCCTGAGCAAAGACTTTTCTCCTTCTATCTTCTTCGAAGTGTAGTGAATCCTTAAGATGATAAGATGTCGGAATCTCGTGAGCATCCTCGCCACTTTTAAGTCAGGAAAATCCGGCTACTGACACACACTTATTTAAAGAGATGCAGTAATAAATTATAAAATCCTCGGATCTCCTTGTTGTCCTTCCCAGTGTTAGTCAGATGACTCACAGTTATGCAGCACAGGTGGGCAATGAGAGAGCAGGGATGCAGTGGTGCCGGAACGAACCAGAACGGGGTCCGAAACCTGCTTGTTGTTTAAAGATACTTGTTGTTTAAAAGGGCCTAACATGTAAGGTCTTCGGCCCATAGAGTCCGAAACCTATCTGGTAAAGGGAAACGCAGTCTGATACCCATTTCCATTTTACTTGGCTGAAGTTTCTTTGTTTTATAATATGTTAATGTTTTAAACCTCCCGCGTTGTTTCAAAGGCCCATAGTGAAGAATTTCCGTATCAAATCATTACTGCCAATTGCATTTTTACTAAGCTGCTTTAAAAATCTCTGGAATGCATGATGCTAATTATTACTTCTAACTTCCAAATTGACAGAACTTTTTATTTTTAAATCAACGGAAAATTGAAAAACATCTTCATTAATGTTACGCTATTATTATTATTATTATTATTATTATTATTATTATTATTATTATTATTATTATTATTATTATTATTATTATTATTATTATTACTATTATTATTATTATTATTATTATTATTATTATTATTATTATTATTATTTACCAGATAACAGTAGAAAATTATTAAAATATATAACTTAATAAATAATTGATAGTGCTAGTAGGAAATATGTCTCAATATGGAAACCAGTTACAATATAAAAAAGACCCTTGAGTTGAGCTAACAAAGCACATCATCTTCATTAATGTTTTGCTATAGCTGTTGTGTGCAGTTTCCTTGCCCTTCTAATTTTGCATTTTCTCCAAATAAAGAAAGGTATTGAGACATATAACCTACAACTAAATTAATACAATTATCTTCCTCTTTTAATTGATCCAAAGCCCTTCGAAGCAACCCGTTACACGGATGTTCATATTAAATGTTTACTTTTCACGAGGGAGTCTGAAACCTATCTCTGTTTCCACCACAACCCTGTCCGCTCCTTAAGCTAATGGCATGAGCGCGAGGAAGAACCGAAAACAACCGACTTCTAATAGTTTGTGGTGTAAAGACTAGATGGCGGTATGCGGAGTCAAGGCGCAAGGATAGCCACTGCCATGTACCTGATGTTTACACAATACAATCGTACAGTTAATTTGACGTCCATTGTTTATGCTGTATTCCTAAACAAGCTTTTATGCTATCCTGCAGTATTTCTATGAGTACGGGTAGTATCAAAGGAGTATTTAGTGATCATATGTAGAAATAATTAATTTTGTTTCCTGCACATAACCTAATGAAATGAATATAATTAAACGTATTTACTTTGCACAAGGCGTTTGTAAACAAAATATACTATTTCCTCACCTGGTTCTAATACATTGAATAGAACGAGACATTAGACTGTTAAAAGTTTAAATACGTGCCCCTTCACTAGTTATAAACTGAGAGCCGTGCAAGCAGCTGCTAGGTTGCACTTTCCGTCGAGCGTGGTCGAGCGCATAATCTGCTCCTTTGCCCTTCTGAGCTGGAGCGCTGCTCATTGAGCCTTTGTCGTAGAGTCACTCCATTTAAAGAGATGCAGTTAATTAGAGTTGTACGCTACTTTAAATCATACCGAGCTCCATAGCTGCAGTCGCTTAAGTACGGCCAGTATCCAGTATTCGGGAGATAGTGGGTTCGAGCCCCACTGTCGGCAGCCCTGAAGATAGTTTTCCCTGGTTTCCCATTTTCACACTAGGCAAATGCTGGGGCTGTACGTTAATCAAGGCCACGGCCGCTTCCTTCCCACTCCTAGGGCCTTTCTGTCCCATCGTTGCTATAAGACCTATCTGTGTCGAAGCGACGTAAAGCAAATAGAAAAAAAAAACTTGAAACCATGATAAGGATATCTTGCACATTATTTTGGCACTGTGTTTTACAGTGGTTAGTACACGTATCAGTCTGTTTCTGTTTCTTGATGAATGCATATTTTTGCATTTGTATCTTGCTCAGGCCAATGTCACTGTCATTTATGGCTGTGACAATATGAACGATGCTGAGGTAATGGGTAGTGCTGAGTAAGGACATTTGAAATACGACAAGTGTGTCTGGATGTCATGAAGGGTGAAACTCATAGGGCTCGTCATGCTGCAATAACACTTTCTAACCTAGCAAGGAGAGTAGTAACAAACTACCTTCCCACCTCATTATGGCTTGTACACCGTATAACTTTCAGTGGTGCATTTTTGAGGATCCAGCCACCCTCTGGACTGAAGGCTTAATAGAAAGACAATCGACGTATGTCAAATATGCATAAAATGCTACCAGGCAGTGCTCAAGATTCAGAGTGTGCCTGTTCAATGAAAATGTGTTTGATTAAGGTACGGTATTCACTCTAGAGAAAGGGGTGAATTTCACAGGTTTAACAATATTTACATATGCAGTCTATTAATTTGTCCAAAGATTTACCGGTATCACAAAAGATAATTTACTTGTTGAAATGAAATGGCGTTTAGTGCCGGGAGTGTTCGGCTCGCCAGATGCAGGTCTTTTGATTTGACACCCGTAGGTGACCTGCGCGTCGTGATGAAAATGAATTTATGATGAAGACGACACATACACCCAGACCCCGTGTCAGCGAAATTAACCAATTATGGTTAAAATTCCAGACCCTGTCGGGAATCGAACCTGGGACTCTAATGACGAATGGCCAGCACGCTAACCATCTAGCCATGGGGCCGGATATTAACTTCTTCATATCATGGAATAGAAACTGGTGTAATTATGCTGAAGACGACACATACACCCCCAGATCCCGTGTCAGCGGAATTAACCAATTATGGTTAAAAATTCAGACCCTGTCGGGAATCGAACCCAGGATTCTAATGGCCAATGGCCAGCACGCTAACCATTTAGCCATGGAGCCGGACATTAACTTGTTCATACCATGGAATAGAAACTGGTGTAATGGTGTTATGTTCGTTTAGCCTTGTCACCAGTTTCCCGTTGACACAGCCGTCACTCAAGTATCTCCTAGCCCGCATATGTCTTTGGATTTTGCTAACCGAAGAAACTCCAGTCTTGAAACAGTCTTGATTGCGGACAGTCGCGATTGCGGGCACAAAATATTTGGGAATAGTGCCAGCTCGTTCCAGGGTTTTCCCCTTGTGGACAGTCTCGATTGTGGACATACCATTACTAGTCTCGATGTGCCAATTTCCTACAGATAAGCCTTCGTGAGATAAAGTATCTATATTGTATTTTTATTACTAGTGCAAGTGCGTAAACGTTCGGTTCTGTAAAAGTTGCGCCGAGTAAAATTTGCGCCGTGGAGATTCCCCGCCGGGAGTAGAAGTGGTTTGACAGCTGTCTTAATAACCAAGTGCTACCTGCGCTGCACCGCAGGGGCTTATTTCCAGGTCCAGCGAATGGTGTAAATATCCGTAGTACCGTACTGAGATTTTGAAATTAATATATATGAAATTGTATTCACTCTATCAATGTTGGTTTTTTACACATTTAGAAGACCTTCATCGTATTTATATCAGTGTGTGAAATGTGTACAACTACGTAGTTTGACTTTATTTACAAACCAAGTGTCCAAAACATGCAATCAGCCTTTCGGTCTTATGAAGAATATCCACAGCCTGTTTGTAGCTAACTGACAGGGTCAAGAATAGAATGAAAGAAGGATGAAATACCGCTAAAGGAAGAATATGCTGCCGAATACGAGGTCTGACGTGCTTTTCCGGACAAATATTAATGGATGGCAAATGAAATGAAATGATAGCGAATTTGTTGAATAAAGAACGACCAGTGAAAACAGAAAAAAACTGTCTCATCCTACGTTTCCCCCGACATGCACCTTTTATGAAGTGATAGGGGTCAAGAATGAGCCATAGTTACTGCCGAGGAAAGGAAATTGTGTGCCCTGGCGATGCCTGTCGCATTCCCCGGGGTATAAAAGATTAATAAATGACAAATGAAATTGTTTCAAACAGTGATGTTGACATAAAGATGAAGAACCCAGAAATAATATTTTGAACGCCAGCCGTGTCCAGCATAAACGCTACCTAAAGTGATCGGACATTGAACCCCCGAAGCAGTGATAGAAGGCCTACGTTCCATCAGCGTCATGAAGCTTTGTTAATCTTAACAATAACTGAAATTTACATTCGTAACATCGCCGTAAATTTTTCAGAATATTAAATTTAACATGTAGGCTATTACATAGACATTTAAAGTTTTCCGTCGCAAATGTTCATTAGATCAGCGTTGTTTCATTATGTCTTATTGAGACGAACACCATTGAATTTGAAACAGCCGCTTAAGTATTACTTGAATGATTTGACATTATTTAACAAACCAAGTCTAGCAAGTGGCCGGAAAACACCGATAAGGGGTAAGTAGGCAGTGGACTAGTGTTGGCCACTGAATGTATGATTCGAAGCAGTGTATCGATTCATTCAAGTGTCCGAGTGAATCGATTCACGGGAACGGCGAGCTCACGGCACATGATTCAGCTTACTCCCAGCGGACAGTGCTGAGTGGCGCACTCACTCGACGTTGACGGGGAGCCGAGCTTCCGCTGCAGGGAGACAGTGAATCAGTGAATCATGGCACATCGAAAGAATCGTGAACGAGCGCGGCTCAGTGAGACACATGATACACACGGCTCCTTATCGGCTCACTGGACACGCGGAGAGCCGAGCTTCCGCTGCAGCGAGACATACAGTGAGCCATGGCACATCGAAAGAATCGTGAACGAGCGCGGCTCAGTGAGACACAAGATACACACGGCTCCTTATCGGCTCACTGCAGCGAGACATACAGTGAGCCATGCTACACTGAAAGAATCGTATGCTATAATGGACTCTCGAGCTCAGCTCATTTGAAAATAATACCCATTTGCATTCACTGTCCTCTTCTTACAGGGAGGTTTAAATAATAGATGGTTTTATTTGCAGTGTTAAAAAGGTAGTCACAACATAATTCTGAAGTAGCTAGTAAGTAGGTAGGCTATTAGGTTATACTATTTATTAGTTTAATGAATCTTAGTATTATAACTTAGTTGACATTTGACAATTAAACAAGACTCTAGCCTGCCCTATGACTATGAGTCATGCTCATGACCACTCAAAAGTACCTGTTTTATATTTCATATGTCACATCGTTGCACAAGACTTCAATCATATGTGGACAGACGCAATAACAGTATGTTGAATCAGAAAACCAGCGGGCTACTGTACATCTTGGGTAACCTATACAAATATGACTATTAAAAAATCCTCAGCTGATAGAAAAATACTTTTTAAAAAAAATG
This sequence comes from Anabrus simplex, assembly GCF_040414725.1. Lineage (NCBI taxonomy): Eukaryota > Metazoa > Arthropoda > Insecta > Orthoptera > Tettigoniidae > Anabrus > Anabrus simplex. Next base: position 408,114,822 of record NC_090265.1, on the reverse strand, counting down.
ACTGAGCGAGTTGTCGTGCGGTTAATATCGCGTGGCTATGCGCTTGCATTCGGGGGATGGTGGGTTCGAATCACACCGTCGGCAGCCGTTAAGATGGTTTTTCCGTAGTTTCCCCATTTTCACACCAGGAAATGCTGGGACTGTACCTTAATTCAGGTCATTGCTGCTACCTTCCCAATCCTAACCTTTCCCACCCTGCGTCACCGGAAACCTTCGATGTATTAGAGTAACTAGCATTTTTTTCTAAGAAAGGAGTTCATAGTATGAAGACCAGATGGCAGCTGTGAGCACTGAATGCTGTTGCTGCTGTCTTACCAGCACATACTACACAGATGCAGTAGGAGCGGTGACCAATGAGTCGTGAATCGGATTACTGTATCGATTCAGTAACGTGAACGGAATCAAATGAATCGATTCAGTAAAATGAATCGAATGTCCCATCACTACAGTGGACACTGTCACATTCTGAAACACGAAACGTCCGTGTGGAATTCCCAGACGAACAAGACCTCTTGCTAATGAGATCCTAGAATGATTACTGACCACGGCGCAAGTTTTACTGTTTTTAACTCGGCGCAAGTTTTACAACACCAAATGTTCATTGTCAGCGCTTACGGGGACTGCGTGCCCTTTTTTTAGAGCACCTCGCTTGTTTTCGAGGTTAGGCCTGCCGTGTAGCTCCGCACATGAAGCTACCGGCAGGGAGTCGGAAGACCCTCGGACGTCATTAACCCGCACGGTTAACCGTACTCGGCCTTTAAAATAATGAATACCTAGTCCCATAATTAGCTCCTTTTGGTTGCTTTTGTCAGAATAACTGTTTACACGTTTTATGAAGTTTGTCGATTTTACTACTAATTATTTACGTATCAATTTAGGCTTATAATTATTTCGCATCTATAAGATTTTTTTTTTTTTTTTGCTATTTGCTTTACGTCGCACCGACACAGATAGGTCTTGTGGCGACGATGGGACAGGATAGGCCTAGGAGTTGGAAGGAAGCGGCCGTGGCCTAAATTAAGGTACAGCCACAGCATTTGCCTGGTGTGAAAATGGGAAACCACGGAAAACCATCTTCAGGGCTGCCGACAGTGGGATTCGAACCTACTATCTCCTGGATTCTATAAGATTCGTCATAATTTTACATACATACTGTTAATAATACACTCTTATTTACAACATACGTTTTCTGAACGAACGACACTTACGCTTACTCCATTCTGAGAACAAATGACATTACGTCTAAAAAACTTTCCAAGTTGCCATCCTCATCGTACGTCCTCGTGCTTCGAGCAATTCTTTCGTCCAGTTGACAGTACTTTCTTTTCTTTGAGTTCCTTCCAAATTTAAGTTCATCTGCATAACTAAATGATCTGAATTCTCTGCTTCCAGCTTTAGACAGGTGATGAGAGGATAAGGCCTTCCAATTTTTCTATTGATTTTGTAATTCCACCCTTTAGTGGTATTGTTTGTTTTTGTCTAACTTTAAAACAGTTCCACATCTCCAACGTGATAGACTCATTCAGCAGCCATTACTCAACAAAATAGTCAAAGAATTCTGTTAATTTCACATCCGGCGGAGCTTTATTGTGAATTAGAATCAATCCACTCTCTACACCTTCAAGCTTCAGGAAAACAAGTGTAGCACATTTTCTTACATTTCGTCTGATTTCGTTTTCCTCGTAAAGAGCCGTCATTTCTATTTCCTGAACCTTCCTCCACAGACACTGCGTGAAATGGAAAAAAACATCCGTGAATCTCAGATTGAGGAAATGTTTCTTTTAGAGCAAAAATAGCACCAGTCTCAAAGTCTATTATGAATCTGTCTGGTTTCCATTCAGGAACAGCTTGCACAATGTTTTCGAGCATCCGAATATGTGTTCCCATTTTCTTGTCAGGAAGAAGTGCAAATACAATAGGAGTGATGTTAGTTTCACTTTCACTACTTCCCAGGTCCACATGTATCGTGTGTAGTTGGGCGAACTGGCTGCTTACACTCTTAAATGTACCGTCAACTAAAAACGTTTTGTCTCGCAACATTTCCTTAGCTAAAGAACTGGCGAAAACTAACATTCTGTCATCTGCGCTGTAATCTTTCCGTCAAACATTTTCAACAATTCTTTACTGCGGATAATTTCTGACGCTTACTTCGGTTCTTTCTGCACTCCATGATCCTTATTTCTTCCACAATACATTGAATGCTTAATATTTGCAAACTGAGTAATGTGTTTTACAAGTTCATATCCTTTATTATGAAAATTTTGAAATTCCACAGAATAAATCTGAGGTATAGAAGAACTAGGCTCTTCTCTAGCCCATTTCTTTGCACGAACTATAGCTTGTTTTACATCCAGTTGAGCCCCATCAGGTATGCAGGTATACAATTCTTACGACTTCATAACCTAATATAAGTAAGCAAATAATAATTAGTAATTAAATGTTACTAATAAAAATAAGAATAACAAATATTTAATAATAAAAACAATTACTTTGGTTGCTAGTAAATACAACTAAATTAAGATAAAAACGTTTCTACACGTTTTATAACACGTGCAGAGAGACTTTAAGTTTGTCAATTTGGAAAAAATGAAATTGTGTCACAAATAGTAAATATAATGCATTTTAATATATTTGCAACTAAAGTTTAAATGAATCAGAGTTGAAACTTAATAGAGAGGTATACATATTAAAAATTATTAAAATCTGTTAAGATTAAGTTCTGTTACATACCTTTTGTAAATAATTTTCCTTTTGCACTTCTTCGTTTTCTCCTTCAAACAAATCCTTGTGGTAACACCTTGTTTACTCATTCTAAACGGTCTGTAACTATAACCATGCAATAAGGCACATGGCTTACCTTTCTTCGTCTCAATAAATCCCATAACAGCACAACGATTAATAAAGTAAAGTAAACTCGTGTCCTCATCCGGAGGTGGTGCACCCCCATTGGAGGTGAGCTGGATGTACCATTTCAACCATATACCAGCCCTCCTGTCATTCTTAAATTTCCGGCAGTACCGGGAATCGAACCATTACGCTACGGAGGCAGACACAACGATTAACGAGCAGAAACAAGCAAACGGGTCCGCCTCTGTGGTGTAGTGGTTAGCGTGATTAGCTGCCACCCCCGGAGGTCCGGGTTCGATTCCCGGCTCTGCCACGAAATTTGAAAAGTGGTACGAGGGCTGGAACGGGGTCCACTCAGCCTCGGGAGGTCAACTGAGTAGAGGTGGGTTCGATTCCCGCCTCAGCCATCCTGGAAGTGGTTTTCCGTGGTTTCCCACTTCTCCTCCAGGCAAATGCCGGGATGGTACCTAACTTAAGGCCACGGCCGCTTCCTTCCCTCTTCCTTGCCTGTCCCATCCAATCGCCCCATCCCTCCACAAGGCCCCTGTTCAGCATAGCAGGTGAGGCCGCCTGAGCGAGGTACTGGTCATTCTCCCCAGTTGTATCCCCCGACCCAAAGTCTGAAACTCCAGGACACTGCCCTTGAGGCGGTAGAGGTGGGATCCCTCGCTTAGTCCGAGGGAAAAACCGACCCTGGAGTATAAACAGATTAAGAAGGAGAAGAACAAGCAAACGGACTAAAAACTCAACACATTGGTAGAGCTAACGTTCTGTATGACAACTAGAGCAGTACTGGATTGGTAAGATGGGTTGAAGAGGGGTGGAAACCCCTGGAACGAGCTGGAACTCTTCCCAAAGATTGTGTCCGCAATCGAGACTGTTAACAAGGTGTCCGCAATCGACACAGCACCGGGCGCCCATATGACAATTTGGGGGGGGGGGGGGTGCTAGACCTGATGGTATGTAGTATTTTTAATATTTTGGGAGATGAATGGCGACTTGTATTCCACGGTAGAATGACACGCACGGTATCCCCTGCCTGTTGGTGGGGGCGGTACTACCACTTCTACGTAATACCGACTTTTAAATCATTTTCTTGAAAGAAAAACACCTGACTACATTAGATTTTTTCCTTTCCCTGCGAGCTAGGGAGGGGCCGCTCCCCCAAACCCCCCTTGCCCCCATGCATGGGCGCCCTTGCACTAAAGTGCTAAAACTACCTACTGTATATCGCGAGTGGGATTCATGTTTTCATTGCTTACCGTTTCTTACGTGAGTAACGTGGAACGTAATATTATCGTGCGATAAATTTTATATCTCGTATGAGTCGGTAAATATATATGAAATCTGTGTTTTTAACCACATAATTTGAACGACTTGGTGCAGCTCCTATCTTAACTTTTCATTGTTCATTTTTTTTCCTAGTGTTGTTGAGAGTCTTCTCTAGAACAGGCCATGAAGTCATGCGCTATTTGGCAGAAGGACTGCAAACTAGTAGGTACAGGCGGTTGTGTCCCATTTGAGATCACAGCAAAAATTGTCCCATTTGCGAACACTCCCATTGCAGTGTAAACAAGAATGTGAAGAATGACCAGTTCGTGTCCCATTTGCGACCACTGTAAAATTATCAGCAGCCTATCAGGGTTTTCCAACGTCCATGCAGCAGGAGGACTGCTAATTAGGGCGTACTCCACACAACCTTGTGATAAGGATTCTTCCAACCCCTTCCCTCTCTCTTGAAGTTTTTTTGAGGTAATATTAGTCTAGAGTTTTTAACATACTGTAATTAATCCAGCTGTAACTCGTTGGCTGAACGGTCAGCGTACTGGCCTTCGGTTCAGAGGGTCCCGGGTTCGATTCCCGGCCGGGTCGGGGATTTTAACCTTAATTGGTTAATTCCAATAACCCGGGGGCTGGGTGTATATGTTATCTTCATCATCATTTCATCCTCATCACGACGCGCAGGTCGCCTACAAGTGTCAAATAGAAAGACCTGCACCTGGCGAGCCGAACCCGTCCTGGGATATCCCGGCACTAAAAGCCATATGACATTTCATTTTTTTCAATCCAGCTGTAGACACCCATCGTTGATGTAGCTTTTGTTGTTGTTATCTGCGTGCTTACTTACGACATGCAGGTCATTGAGACGAAGAAAAGCAAGCCTTGAGCTTTATATAATGGATACTCTTACAGGAATTTACGGAAAAGTCAGGGATGTTTGGTGACACGCATTACTTATCCCTCGTTTTACGTCGCACCGACACATATAACTCTTATGGCGACAATGGGATAGGAAAGGGCTAGGAGTGGGAAGGAAGGAGCCGTGGCCTTAATTAAGGCACAGCCTCAGCATTTCCTTGTTGTGAAAATAGGAAACCACGGAAAATGATCTTCAGGGCTACCGAAAATAGGATTCGTACCCACTATTTCCCGAATACAATCTCATCTTTTCGCGCTATCACTACAGAATTATCATTTCTTCAACTTATTTTAATCTAAACATTTTCTTAACATTGAGTTCTGGAATCTTGTGCATCTAATCCTAGCGTACAGACAAAAGTTTCATTTTATTTATATAGGTGAAAGTAGGATGAGTGGCCGCGCGTTTTAACGCGCCACGGTTATGGAGCCAAGCTCTGCATTCGGGAAATGCGTGGGTTCGAACCCCACCGTCGGCTGTTCTCAGAATGGTTTTCTGTGGTTTAATATTTTCACTTCCTGGCAAATGTCGGTACAGTTCCTATCCATAGGCCAGAGCTGAGTCCTCCCACCTCTTACCTAATCTCATTCACCATAACACATTTCATCTTCATTAGCTTCTCAACTGAGGTTGGTGCCAGGAAGGGCATCCGGCCGTTAAATTAATATCATATCATCCCGACTCGGTATCAAGAAACAAGACTAAGGGGTAGACATACATACAGTACAGATAGATGAAAGTAGGCTAATTATATATTGAACAGCTGTTTACTTAGTGTCAGTGTGAATGTTTGAACAGTCTGAGCATTATTTAAACAGTAATTTAATTGTGTCCTTTATTGTATGAGAAAGTGTAAGTTAACTGTTAAGTCTGAGATGAGCTACAATTGCTTCAAAAAGGGTAGCACTATCGAAGAAGCAAAGTGTTTAACAGTTTTAATACGCCCATCTTTTGGCCGACTTCTTAAAACTCATTACACCGCCTTTACACCCACAACCATCTAGTAACTCTAAATAAAAGGTTAATTTGAGTCCTGTTTATTCTCTGTCAGTCCCGATATTAACGCATCAGTCTCAAACGGTAAATATAAGTAATTTAATGACTTTCAACATACGATTCGTAAGAATCCTAGTAGGTAGTTTCGCCAGTTACTTGAGGGATGTCTTCTTGTACCAGTCCTTCAGTAGAGAATTCCCTCTCAAGTACCTGACTGTTTGTATGTCACTGATAAGAGTGATCGTCAGCGATGGTAGGTCGATGTAAACAAACGCAGAGTCACCTGCCTGCTCGTCCGGCTCCATGGCTCGTCCGGCGCGCTGGCCTTTGGCCACAGGGGTCCCGGGTTCGATTCCCGGTAGGGTCGGGTTTTTAACCATAATTGGTTAATTTCGCCGGCACGGGGACTGGGTGTATTTGTCGTCTTCATCATCATTTCATCCTCATAATGACACGCAGGTCGCCTACAGGAGTCAAATTGAAAGACCTGCATCAGGCGAGCCGAACTTGTCCTCAGACTCTCCCGGCACTAAAAGCCATAAGCCATTTCATTACCTGCCTGCTGCAAAAGGCGTAGTTAGTAGAAACAACGCATGCTTTCCCTAGTTCAATGCTGGACAAGTTATATATTTTTTTATTCGATCAAAATGCATTGTTCTATTTTCCTTTATTGTGATATAAGTAACATTATTTATTAATTACCGTATATAATTCGAAAGTCACCGAGCTCGATAGCTGCAGTCGCTTAAGTGCGGCCAGTGTCCAGTATTCGGGAGATAGTAGGTTCGAACCCCACTGTCGGCAGCCCTGAAAATGGTTTTCCGTGGTTTCCCATTTTCACACCAGGCAAATGCTGGTGCTGTACCTTAATTAAGGCCACGGCCGCTTCCTTCCCACTCCTAGCCCTTTCCTGTCCCATCGTCGCCATAAGACCTATCTGTGTCGGTGCGACGTAAAGCAACTAGCAAAAAAAAAAAAAAAATCGAAAGTCTTATATACGGTACACTAAAAGAAACATTTAAAATTCAATTCTCTCTGCTTTAAATTTTGATACTTCTTAGGTAAGGTTAAAATTTATATTTATTGAAAAGATGTTACGGTCTTGATTTTTTCATTTCAATAGTTGAAATTCCTGAAAAATTTTACCTTCATACAACAAATGCGCTATGAAAATCATATAAACCTACAAAAAATATTTAGGAACATAGATGTGTAATTTGTTCTACATTGTTTAAATTGAAATGTACGTGTCGTGACTTTAATTATTAACTAATCTCCAAAACCTAAACCTCTAAATAAACTGTCCGCCACTACATCAGTATAAGACACGTCAACGCACCTGTTTACTCTTCAAACTCACGCACTGCAAAGAACAAGACTTTGCTTTGTTTACATCGACATTCTATTGCTGGTGATTCCTGCGCATAAGTTATAGTGAGTGATCTGCATACCTTGTTTCTGAGTAATAATGCATGGTCTCTTATTTTCTGGCTCACCTACGAATTAACACATAATCGAAACCACGATATTTTTAAAAACAGGTTATGATACTCCAGTTGGCTATTAGTGATCTATTGTTTTCTCATTCCTTAGAAAAGGAAGGATATTTCTTCGTAAATTTCCAAGATCCTTCTTTACGAATGTTGGGATGTAACCCTTCTCTCAAACGCCAACTTGGAGATCTAGGGTGGCCCATTTATTTTTTATCTTTCCATTTGACCTATAGTCTTCACGGGTATCGTAACAACAACAACAAAAACAATAGCATTGTCGTCATAGTCGTCAAGATCAGGTAATTACGAATGCCCCACCATTACACCAAGTTCAAGTTGGGGATGCCGTAAAGGAAATATGCCGTATAAATAAATGTCTAATGAAAATTCCAGAATATGCCAGTGATATATTACCACTTCTTTCTCCCTCTCAAAAAAGAAAAAAAAGAAAGAAAAGAAAATAGTGTGTTTAAAGATTCATTTGAGACTTAAGAAATATGGAATGACAGTGAACAATAGTAAAACTAATATCTTACGAGATTTAGGACACCTGACGAGTAAACACATTGAAATAAGGTAATCTTCAGTTTGAAGAAGTTCAGAAATCACAAAATCTGAACTCCCTCATTACGTTCCAGAACAAAATTAAATCGCTACTAGGTTAGTAGGTGGTTACCGGTGTTATAAAGCTTTGATTTCAAATATTATTGGTATTCTTTAAATTGATTTTCGAAGACTTTTCAAAAATAATATTTACTTTTGACTTCTTCGGTCTTTACTTCTTACCGTGCTCTCTACAACGTCTTGGTTTCAGAAAATGCACCATTTCATTTCAGACAAGTCACATGAGTTACGTGCATATGATACTGTACGATACGTATACGATAACGTATTGAATAGGTGGAACCTTTAGCTTTACTAAGCATTGTAAAATCTTGAGTCAATACGGACAAAAAATGAAGTTTTTAATACTAAATACTGTACCCATCCCGGGAACGGTTACAGTACAATAGGGACAGCGAACTCCTATTTATCTGGTGTTACAAGGACTGCGAGGTAATCCGCACTGCTAGCATTTCATTTGTTAGTTTTCGCCCTTCTGAATAAAAATACTGTATCTTAATCTCAGTCCCAATACGCACCTCTTGAAGATTTTTTTTTAATGCCGTTGACACATCTTTTCTATGACATAAGGAATTTGATCAATTTCATACAAATTTAGCATTTTTCTTTCACAATTGACTATTTAATGAGAGGTGCTTTGAAAGTTTCGAGAAAATACATTTTTCAGCACGAGCGGATGAGGATACGTAACGAACGTTTAGAAACAGTTAGTGTCCGTAAATGTAAATCACTTTCCACTGCTCTCTAGTATCTAAGCCAGGATGAGTGGCCTAGTAGGCGGTTGAGTCTTGGCTTTCTGACCTCAACTTGGCAGGTTTGATCTCAGTTCAGTCCGGTATCATTTGAAGATGCTCAAATTTGCTAGCCTCGTATCGGTGGATTTACAGGCACCAAACTCCTGCGTGACAAAATTTCACCACATCGGCGTCTCCGAAAACCGTAAAAGTAGTTAGTGGGAGGTGAAACCATTATTATTCGGCTTCATTGATACATGTTTAGCATGTCTGAGAGGTCCTGGGTTCGATGGCCTGCTGGATCGAGGATTTTAACTTTCATTAGTCGATTCCTCTGGCTGGGGGTGGGGAGGCTCAGTGGTAGTGCCGTCTTCAGCATTAGAATTCATCGTAGGTACAGCCCCATCCTCGCAGACGGCGTCAGCTCGAATGATCTGAACTAGGTCAATTATTATTATTATTATTATTATTATTGTTGTTGTTGTTGTTGTTGTTACGGTGATACCCGTGGAGCAGAAAGAGGTTAAAGAAGGTGCCGGGCTGAATGCGTCTATCTACGACATCATAATTGAATAAAAACTTTAAAAGGTTATATTTCTTTTCCGAAAACAATCTTAACAATCTTTTTCACTGAGTGAATATCACAACATGACAGGTGCAAATAGCAATCTTGAAACAAGACTAGGAAAATCCAAGATTAATGCATTTTACAGATTCCGGCTTCAAGCCTCTAGTTTACAAATTTGCAATTTCAAAGTGGTATAACTTAGGCAAGGGCAGAAATTCCCCAATTCAAGAGCACTTTGCTCCAATACACAATATCTAGCCTTCCAGAGGCACTCGTTACTATTACAAAACTTGAAAAAGAGCTAACAGGCTCTCAGTCTCTTACTGCCCACTCAAGGCAACATTACATCAAAGTACACAATCTCTGGACTCTCAAGCCACCATTTACAAATTGAACTTACTTTTACAGCGGTATTTAATACCCAACCTACTGCGCCTTCACGGAAAAAGAACAGGTTAGATAACTGGCCCAAACACAAAATGAATGGAGGCGTACACTGCGCTCCAAGATAATGAAAATTAAAAACCTACAGGGCTCTAGGCCGATGAAACAGTGGCTATTCCCAAACTACTGAGGTGGCTCGCATAGACATAATCCATAACAAAAGGTTGCAAAATCGCAGACACGTCAAACCAAGATGCAGGGGAGCTCAAGAGGGTAACTCGCTCTCTATCCCCAATTTACAATTCATGAAGGTTTTACATTAGCCGAAAGAAAAGTTACATTTTAGAAAAGGTTGCATAGTAAAGATTCGGACCTTCCCCTCGGAATAGTTTGCGGCTACAGCAAGAAAGATGGAATTATGTGACCATTACCTTGTAGATGTTCTGCTGACTGAAGAAAGAGGCGGCTCCGCCTTCTGCCTGAACACACACACAGATTGACGATGATCAATTGGTCAGGAAACGTGAAAAGCTGCAGTTTATATACCCTCAGGGAAGGTTCGAGAGCATTCAAGACTAATCCAACCACACCCTCAATATTTAATTGGTTAATCTCAAAGTTACACTCAGAATCGAACAAAAAGCCTGTGATAGGTTGAAAATTAATTACAGAAATTCCTGATTGGCTAAATTCAAAACTGGCAGAAAGAAAAGGAAGTGTTGCCAACCCAAAAATAAATGAACGAACATAGATTCAGTTATGGACAACCTAGAAATACAAAACTTCTTTAAGTTATACGTTCTTTCACTTTGCACCAGAGTGCATGGCCATAGTTTTTAGTAGTGTCATCTGTAGAAAAATGTCCAAATGCATAGCAAAACAAAACAAGGAGAAATTCAGTCAGTTTAGGAAACTTCACAACAAAACAATTATTATTATTCATCGTTGGGGCCACTAAGGACCGCGAGATCTCAACTGTTTGTCCTCTTGCGGGCCCACCAAGTTTCCATCCTTTCAGAGTGTGCTTTCCTCCACGCATCAGAATGGACATGCTTCAGTCGAGTTGGGACTACTACTTGAACCTGTCTAAGTTTGTGTTTGTGTGGTGCTCGGAGTTGAATGTCTGTTCCTGTGATTCCATACTTTTAAAAGATCCGTATCTGTCTCCACCAACTAAGGAGGAATAGTTTTGAGACTTCTGAAGTGGGTAACAAATGTTTTCAGATTCTTTCAGCCGGCAATCTGAAGAGGTGAGCGTAAAAAGTTATCCTTCTTTTCCAGATTATGATTGATACCTTATCGGTATGGGCATTATTATTATTATTATTATTATTATTATTATTATTATTATTATTATTATTATTATTATAGTACCTGAGCTGAAAGTATTGTGTACCAATTTATTTTGACAAATGAATGTATTCTTCCCAGTGAAAGAGTTATGAAGGAGATTTACCAAGTAGTCTTTTCTTTCAATTTCTTTTCACGTCGCACCGACACAGATAGGTCTTATAGGATAGGAAATTAAATATGGAACCGATACCAATTAGAGACCGTGGAGACTTCCACCTGAAAAATTATGGTTATAAATGTACTCTCAGCCTCACAAAAATTGGCCGGCAGGGCCTCTCAAACGCCCAAAATTGCACGCGCTCAAACAGCGGTGCAGAGTTCCTGTGCACAGTGCATCGGTCCCGCTCGGCTCGGCTCGGCTCGGACCAACGCTTCGTCTCTGGGCTACTCGGCTAAGCTCGACTCAACTCGGCTCAACTCAGCTCGGATTTGGAGCGCTACGGAGCAAGTGAGGAAGAGGGAGACAGGGGGAGCGAGCGAGACAGGCGTGGGGATAGAGAGAGACAGCTCTATTGCTCCAAATCGAGGAGTGGGGGTCTGCACTCTGGTCAACCAAGCCAAGTCGTGTTTTGCACAGTGCACAGTGCATGCACCACGCGCATGCACCCTGAGAGGCCCTGGTATACAGTTTCGAAACACGATGATATTCGTAAACTGTGGATAGCCGGTGACCGAAGACACGATATTTGGAATCCAACCACCTGCACGATGTGTTCATCCTATTTCAGACAAAGGGATTTTGAAAGAAAATCATCTTCTGCGACGGCCATTTTTTGTGCGATTGAGTGTACATTATCTTACATTCCCCAGTTCAACATTGTGAGTTAGTGCGTTGATTCCTATCCTCATGTGTTTTGATATTATCCTTATACCCTGCACCCCCGCCAGTGATTATTAGACGGCACTGGACATAACATTGTTTTATTATAGCTGTGAATTATATTTTTTCATGCAGTGACCAATGGAAGGTTGAAAATACAATGGCAGAGCTGTGAATTGTGGCCCGTAATCAAGCCGCTCAACGAAGTTTTCGAAGGTTTCATCTTAAATACCAGCTTTAGGTCCTATTTGGTGACCGGGCGAATTGGCAGTGCGGTTAGGGGCGCACAGCTGTAAGCTTGCATCCGGGAGATAGTAAGTTCGAGGCCTACTGTCGGCAGCCCTGAAGATGGTTTTCCGTGGTTTTCCATTTTCACATCAGGAAAATGCTGGAGATGAACCTTAATTAAGGCCACAGCCGATCCTTTCCACTCCTAGGCCTTTCCTATCCCATCGTCGCCATAAGACCTATCTGTGTCGGTGCGACGTAAAGCCCCTAGCAAAAAAAAAAAACAGATGTCTCTACTAAAAACTATGATTACGCACTCTGGTGCGAAGGAATGAACTTTCTTGAAGAAATTTTGTATTCAAAAGTTGTTGTCTTTACTAAATTTTGTTATTTTATTTTTTGGGTTGGCAATATTAATCCTTCCTTCCGCCAGTTTTCAACTTAGCCAATCCCAAATTTCTTTAATTAATTTTCATCCAATCATGTATGTCTTCTTCGATATGGATATGTAGCTCTAAGCTATCCAATAAAGTTGAGGGGGCGTGTCTACTCATTCTTGAAAGGTCTCGAATTTTCCGCGAGGGTATAAAAACTGCTGATTTTCCTGTCTCCTGGCCACTAGTATAACATCTAACTCTGTGTGTGAATATGTAGCAGGGGGCGGGAAGCGCCTCGTTCTTCTGACAGCAGTTCTTCAACAAGGTAATGGCCTTTTAGCATCTTTATTTCTTGCTAGCTCAGCAGTTTAACTCTCGGGGAGGGTTCGAAACCTTTAATATGTGACCTACCACTTTAAAATGTAAATTCCTCTTCTGTCTATGTGAAAACTACAAATCTCTTTTATTGTAAAGCGGGGATAGAGAGTGCTTTACCCTCTCGAACTCCCCTTCATTTTGAAATTGAGGTGACCACGTTTTTATAACAGTTTCTTTTCTTCCTTAATGTATTAAAGTTTTCTCATACGGGTCACCTCCCTAGCTTGGGACTAGCCCCTGTGTATCAGCCTAGAGCCACTTAAGTTTTAAAAGGTGTATTTTGGAGTGCAAGTTCACGCCTCCAGTTCTTTCTGTACTTTGGGCCAGTAACTCATCCCGATGTTTTGTTTTCTTCATGCAAAGGCCCTGTAGGTTGGGTATTAGATACCCCTGTTTCACTGTATGTGTGCCTTGAGGGCAGTTAGGAGTAAGGGTTGTTGTGGCCTTTGATAAGGCTTGTAAAAAATCGAGAGCAGGTCAGCTCTTTCTGGTATTTTGGGAAGGTGCCTCTAGGAGGCCTGACATTATTAAGCGGGAGCAAGAGCTCCATGTAATGAAGGGGTTTTCTGCCCTTTGTTAAATTGTGGGTGTGAGCTGAGAGCTCAGACTTAGGGGCTTGTAGCCCAGAATTTGTAAAGTTGCTGTGTACCTGACTTAACTGTTGTTATTTGTTGTACGCTCTAAATTCTATGTTACCATTGTTATGTTTTGAAAATATAACCTTGTTGAAATTTTAATTCATCTTTCGAACCTTTGTAGTTGAGACCTATTCCAGCCCGCACCTTCTTTCACCTCTAACTACCACGGATATCTCCGCAACAGATAGAATGAAGGCATTCCCGAGAAGAACAGTGACAACAGAGAGGTAAAAATGACAAGGTATGATTGAGAGATTTGCTATAGCTAAAGAACAGGGTGGATCTGAGATAAGAATTTTTGCTATTTTGCTTTACGTCGCACCGACGCAGATAGGTCTTACGGAGACGATGGGATAGGAAAGGCCTAGGAGTGGGAAGGAAGTGGCCGTGGCCTTAATTAAGGCACAGCCCCAGCATTTGCCTGGAGTGAAAATGGGAAACCACGGAAAACCATCTTCAGGGCTGCCGACAGTGGGGTTCGAACCCACTATCTCCTGGATGCAAGCTCACAGCTGCGCGACCCTAACCGCACGGCCAACTCACCCGGTGAGATAGGAATTATTAATAATAAGGTAAACCTAGGTGGGTTTTTTTTTTTTTTTTTTTTTTTTTTTTGCTAGTTGCTTTACGTCGCACCGACACAGATAGGTCTTATGGCGACGAGGGGACAGGAAAGGGCTAGGAGTGGGAAGGAAGCGGCCGTGGCCTTAATTAAGGTACAGCCCCAGCATTTGCCTGGTGTGAAAATGGGAAACTACGGAAAAACATTTTCAGGGCTACCGACAGTGGGGTTCGAACCTACTGTCTCTCGAATACTGGATACTGGCCGCCCTTAAGCGACTGCAGCTATCGAGCTCGGTAAACCTAGGTGTTTTGGCATATTGTATTTCATTGCTTATACTTGCATGTGTAAATATTTGTGAGTATTTTAGACTTATCCGTGTCTGTATTCGGACCATAACTTGTCAGTCCTATACGAAACTTCACGAGCCGCCACTGACCCACAATAAACATCGCAGGGAGGTGTAAAATTTCTTTCCACTTTTCCTCCAGCCATCGGCATACCGTCGATACATTCAAGTGCTGACCACATCATATGTTATTCAACTGCGAAAATCTCACACGGTACAGGCTTTCAACATGGCTACGTTGCTGGCCATATTACGCATACCGGTACTGGAGACGGTTTACACACACAGCCTATTTGTTGCGTTTCTCTTTTTCTTTAAAACAATATAATTGCCAAGATAAGGCAATACGAGGCATGGAGATAACACACACTTCAATGTAATCAAAGAGCAGACGTTGGTCTATGACCTGAACAGATATTAGTCACAGTGTAATGAAATGCTCTACTTAAATCTCATTGTTTGTCTGTCGTCCCAAAGGAAAATACGTACCGTAAGCTTTTGCAGTCACCAAGCAAAGGCGCGTGCGTGTCTAAGGTTTGAATGGTTTATTAACTGCGATTTGCAGTAGATATGTTTGAGGTCATTGAATCGACCTGGCTACAGTTCATTAACTCTAAACAATAGAAGCTCACACTAGATAGTTACTTACTGTACTCCTAAAGTTATCATTGAAAAATACGAGACAGCTAAAGTTGTATGCAATTTACTACAGGTTCTTCATTCACATGTCCTCCACAACGCACAATGTACCACTCTTATAATTATATAGCCGTATGGTCTAAGACAAGTTTCATGGTTCGATCCCTGATATTGGTAAATTCTTCGCATAATACGAGTGCGTGTGATCAATTTTTCGTTCTATGTGAATGACGTAAATAATGTCCGACTCGCTGGCTGAATGGTCAGCGTACTAGCCTTCGGTTCAGAAGGTCGCGGGTTCGATTCCCGGCCGGGTCGGGGATTTTAACCTTCATTGGTTAATTCCAGTTACCTGTACATGACAGATGCCGCCCACCCTCATCGGAGGGTCTACCTTACAAGGGCTTCACCCGGCTAGAAATAGCCACACGAAATTAAAATGTAAATAATGAATTAAGCTCGGGTCTCAAATATCGTCGCTTTGCGATTGTGAACAGGTGCGCTGAATAACTTTGTCCACTGAAATGCCACATAATACCGCCAGCTACATCTATTAATCGAGCTAGCAAGACAGCGATTTGTTGTAGCTGGCGGTGCCGTATAGGTGTTTATAATTTGCTTTACGTCGCACCGACTCAGATGAGATAGGAAAGGGCTAAGAGTAGGAAGGAAGCGGCCGTGGCCTTAATTAATATACTGCCCCAGCATTTTCCTGGTTGCCGACAGTAGGATTCGAACCCACAACCTCCCGAATGGAAGCCCACAGCTGCGCGACCCTAACCTCACGGCCAACTCGGTCGGTGTGCCGTATAGAGACAATGAGATCGTGCTGACACCTAGTTTTGTTTCTTTTAAGTGTTCAAGATATAATAATGCTGGGGTGTACTTTAATTAAGGCCACGGCCGCTTCCTTCCCGCTCCTAGCCCTTTCCTGTCCCATCGTCGCCATAAGACATATCTGTGCCGGTGCGACGTAAAGCAATTAACAAAAAAAAAATACAGAGTACAAAGAGCTAAAGTGTTAGCATTCGATGGAGTTAAAGCTATATTTACAATACTGACATATCCAGAAAACACACTACAGCATTATAAATCAAAGAAAGAAAATTATTATTATTATTATTATTATTATTATTATTATTATTATTATTATTATGTGCACTCCTTGTAAGGCAGACCCTGCGACGAAGGTGGGTGGCATCTGCCATATATAGGAAACTGCTTGTTGTTGTAATGGATTGTAGCGTTAGATGTTGTGTGTGAGTTGTAGGAATGTTGGGGACTGTATAAACACCCAGCCTCCGAGCCAGGTTAATTAACCATTTACGGTTGACGTATCGAACCCGGTGCCCTCTGAATCGAAGGCGACTACGCTTACCATTCAGCCAAGGAGTCGGACATGTCCAAGTTAATCGGGTGTACCAGCCCTTCACTCATTTCTTCAATGCGTGGAGCATATAATCGACTGATATTCATCAATGTGTGCGGAGAAATTTCATTCACTTACGCACAGAGTGCAAGAATGGTGTAAGAACGGAGAAAATTTGAAGAGAATGTCACTATAGGTAGTTGTGTAGCTCATTCCAGTTCGGTGACGGTTGCTTGGGACGGACACGAACTCCGCCGTATCGTCTCAAAATTCACGAGTCTCAAAAATCACGAATTCCAGGAAGAGGATAAGTAACAGTAAGTTTCTTACCTGGGCGTCTCAAAACTCACGAACATGGCCAGTTCTTCTTTGAATGGATGAATGTCCACTCTATTAGTGATGGGATAATGGAATACGTTTAATAATCGAATAACTCCATCCGATTATTTAAATAATCACACCTAATAATCGAATGAGTTTCAAATATCATTCAGTTATATCGCACAGAAAAATCGGATGCGTCATGAATATTTTTTCGGTTTAAGTGTGTCGGGTGGATAATCGGCTGAATTAAACGAATAGATGAACTCTTACGAAAATAGAAATACGCGTTTTTTCCAAATGAATCTCAAAATGTTGAAACTAAATGAGTGAATTAACTGTCTTGATCTTTAATAACTCTAAATAACAGTCATTATTCAAGTAAATGCCGCCTTCTGGCCGCATAATGGAACTAAGCTCCAGTACTACCAACTGACAGTTTCTTTTAACTAGCAGCGGGCAATATACCTACTTTAATTTTATGTCGTCCGGCTGCATGCAAAAATGGTGGCCTTTGGTCCAAGGAGTCCAGGAGGTCCCGAGTTCGATTTCCGGTCAGCTCGGAGGTTTCAACTTACATTAGTTAATTCCTATGGCACGGGGACTGGATTTTCGCACAGTCTTCAGCATTAGACTTCATCTTAGGTACGGCCTTATCCTCACAGACGCGCAGGTCACCTATACGGCGTCAACTCTAAAGACCTGCACCAGATCTCTCCGGAGGCCACACGTCATTATTATAAATTTATGTGAAAGGGAAAAAAGTCAATATTAACTGTTACCGAGTTTTTGTGGTAGTTAAGCATGAAAGAAGGTGCTGGGTGGTGAATAGGTCTCAAGCTACTAAAGAGAAATTAAATTTTAAAATTTAACAAGGTTATATTTTCTTTTCAAAATTAGGTAACAACAAATAGAACAGGTACTTAGTAGCCGAAATACAACTTGAAATGTACAATTACAGGGATTAAAGAATTTGGGCTTCGAGCCCTGAAACCACAATTCTTGAGCAACTAGCTCAACTTTACGATATACCAATTTTAACAAAAGGGGCAGAAGACCCCACTCAAACCCTGGAGCCTTTGCTCCAAATTACACAGCAAAGCCTCCTCGAGGCATACAACTCTCAGTTTTAGAAAAGAGCCACTCGCTCTTAAAGTTAAGCCTCTCCCAGGCCACACCAAACTCAACTTTCAAGTTGTCCTCAAAGGACATATACACAGGGGTAAAATACCCAACCTACTGAGGTCTATTAGGTGAGAAAAGATTAATACATGACCTCTAAAATACAACTTGAGAGGAGGCGAACTTGCACTCCTAATACACTTTGCTTTTAAAACCTAATCTGGCTCTGGGCCACTAACGCAAGGGCTAATCCCATACTACAGAGGTGACTTAGAGAAGAACACTTTACATTACATAAACGAAGAAAAGTTTGAGAAAATAAGTTCACCTCAAAACAAATGTGAGTGGGAGCTCGAGAGGGTTAGCACTCTCTATCCCAATATGTAACTTTACAAGAAAAAGAAGAAAAGAGTAGTTACATTTTAGGAAAAGGTTACATGATGGAAAACGCTTCGAACCCTCCGCGAGAGTTAAACTGCCGACCTAGCAAGAAAAGAAGTTATTAATGGGCCATTACCTGGTGTTGAACGGCTGACGAAGAAAGAGGCGCTTCCCGCCTCCTGCTATGTACTTAATACACTGAAAGATGGAACAGAAGTGGCCCGGAGACCCCAAAATCAGCAGTTTATATCCTCTCGCGGAAGATTCTAGGCGTTAGGGGAAATAAAACACCCTCCCACAAAATCTTTATTGGTTCGGGAAAAGAAACCCCTACATAGAGGAAAAAGAAACACATTATTGGTGGAAAATTAATTAAAGAAATTCGGGATTGGCTAGATCCAAACTAAGGGGAAAAAGAGGGGTATACAGCCAACTTAAACAATAACAGAAAGAAATTTAACAAGAAACAAACTTTTGAAATAAAAATTTCTCCAACAAAATAGTTCTTTGATTTCGCACTAGGTTGCACTATTGTAATTCTTCAGTAGTGTCCTCTAGAAGAGAAAGTTCCCACTTCTTACTTCAAGCGAAACAAAAACACATCAAAAGTGACACAGTTCAAAAACTCAAAATTTTCCACGTGGTGACATCTTCTGAGAAAGTAGAGAATTAATAGAATAGATAAAGTTCAACCTTCCTCCAGAAGAGGAGTTTCAACTGGCGCAACTTTTAAATAAACAGAGTAGAGGTGTACCGCCCGGTACAGACCTCCCCCCCCAAAAGTTCCTCCAAGGGGTAACACAGAAGAACATAAGCTTTGTTTCCAAAATAAGGTCCAAGTTTTGATGTTGATATTAAGATTAATTGCGGAAGCATTTATAAGATTTTAGTAATTTGGTTGGTTGCAATTTCAAAATTTTGTTGTTGCCGGTGCAGTAAAGTTTTTATGTTTGTAGAATCTGTATTTCTGAAGATAAACTTTTAATACTTAAAGGTGAAGAAAAATTTTGCAATGTCCACCAAATATTGTTGTTAAATTCCCAAATGTAATTATTGCTTATGGTGACTGTCCATGTAGTTGATGTAGATTGAGTCGGATGGCCAGACCGGCCGTTGCAGCTTGCGTCCAACGGAGGCCGCTCGGACCCCTCAAGTACCCTGAGATACCGCTCGCCCGCACTATGAGGGGAGCAGAGGTGTTGAAGTACGCCGCGCCCGCGGTGAACAGATACAGGCTGCGGGCATGTAGCAGGTCGTGCGCCGCACATCAGCCTTGGCCGGGAGGTGAGCTCCGGCTCGCCGTGCACATGTCGTCCTCGCTGGAGAGGAGGGGGCCCATCCCCCTCCCCAGTCGCTGCACGGCGCTGCGCGGCTGCGGGGGCGCTGAAACATTAAAGCTAGGCGGCAGAATTGTGTTGAACAATTATTTTCTTTGAGGGTACAGGCTTGTAGAGAGAGTGAGGGGCCAGCGGCGTGCAGATATTCATGGTATTCATTAAGCCACTGTGTAGAGTGGAGCAGGAGACGGGAGCGTGGTAATGGCCATGGCAAGAACAGGATGGCAGTTTAACGGGTCGGGGCAGGTTTTACATAAGGCTTACATCTAAAACCAAAATATTACAGAAGGGGCAGAATGCCTTAAAAGTGAAACTCAAAAAAAATATAACCTTCATATCCTTTCAAAATAATATGGAGCAAGTTAACACAGAAATTACACCGGTTTCACCTGGGACAGGTGAACTCTAAATATCCTCTCGGTGGCTGGATTACTTAGCAATAAGGTAACCGGCGTAAGAAAATCGAGAATGATACAAGGCCCATGAAATCTGGGGGCAAGCTTGCCCGCGGGAACAAAATTTTTGACCATAACCTGGTCACCTACTTTCAAAGTGGTGGGTCTCCGTCCACGATCATACCTTTCCCTAACCTTTTCATGAGACACTTTAAGATTAGCTTTAGCCTTCTTCCAAAGATCTTTAATGTTGTCCGGATCTATTGTCTCGGGCAGAATGTCATTCAGAGACCAGAGGTTAGAGAGCGGCGTGTTGGGAACGAACTTAAACATCAAAGAAGCTGGAGTAAATTTGTGAGATTCATGAACCGCCGAATTCAAAGCAAAAGCTAACCAATGCAGGGACGTGTCCCACCTAGAATGATCTTCATGATGATAGGCAATAAGTGCGGACCTGAGATTGCGGTTAACCCGTTCAGCCAGAGATGGTTGAGGGTAATAAGCAGATGTAGTTACATGAGAGATGGACAAGTCAAAACAGAATTTACGAAACAGATTTGATGTAAAAGCTTTAGCATTATCAGATACAATGTATTGGCACGGACCAAAAGAAGCAAAAATAGAATTTAGGCAAGTAATGGTGGACTGAGCGGTAGCCAGCTTAGTCGGAAATAACCAGGAAAATCTTGTAAAACCATCTACACACACAAAGATGAACTTGTTGGCATTACCCTTTGACTGGGGGAAGGGTCCCACATAATCGATATACAGGCGTTCCATGGGGCGCGACGCTTGATGAGAAGACAAAAGGCCTACTTTAGTGGACATGGTGGGTTTACTGATCAAACAAGATTTACAAGCTTTTACAAGTTCTCGAATTTCACCGTCCATACCTTTCCATATGAACATTTCACGAATCTTTTCACGAGTTTTAAAGATTCCAAGATGCCCCCCCAATGGGGTCTCATGATAGTATTTGAAGATCATAGGTACAAGAACCGCTGGAACAACAACTTTCATCAACTTATCATGCCTCGAAGGGCAACATAGAACACCATTCCTCAGAACATAAGGGACAACATGTTCCCCAGAAGAAAGGGTTTCCATTATAGGAGCCAGCGTCGGATCTTCACGTTGGTATTTCTCAATATCCCTAAAAAGCATGGGAGCACCTGTTAAGATGGCATTAACACCAGATAGTATGGACTCGGAAGGTGATGAACTATCGACCGGTTCGTGGGTCTCGACGTCGTTATGAAACATACGGGTGAGTCCATCAGCAACAACATTTTCGGTACCTCTGATATGTCGTACATCAAATTGGAAGGCAGAAATACGGATGGCCCAACGGGCTATACGACCAGTACGACGCGGCCTACCTAAGACCCAGCTTAAGGCTTGATTATCTGTCTCCAGGTCGAATTTGACATGTTCCAGATAGAGACGGAACTTTTCTAAGGCGAATAAGACTGCCAACCCTTCGAGCTCATAGATGGAATACTTGGCTTCTTGAACCGATAGAGTCCTAGATGCATAGGCGATGGGACGCCTCCCTAGTTCAGTCTCTTGAAGAAGGACTGCAGCTACAGCTGACGACGACGCGTCCGTTTGGACGATGAATTTCTTCGAGAAATCAGGCATAGCAAGTACAGGGGCATTACAGAGAGCTAATTTAAGATCTTCGAAAGCGGCTTGTTGAGAAGGTCCCCACTCGAATTTGATGCCTTTCCTACGAAGAAGGTTTAAGGGCGCCGCTCTATTAGCGAAGTTAGGAATAAACTTCCTGAAGAAATTCACCATACCAATGAATCTAGCGATACCTTTGATGTCCCTAGGAGGTTTAAAATCACGGATGGCCTGTGTTCTAGAATGATCGACTGCTACACCATCAGGTGACACAATATGCCCTAGGAATGACATAGAGGGCTTAGCAAAGGCAACCTTGGACAACTTAACAGTTAACCCAGCCTTACGAAGGCGATTGAGAACTTCTCGCAAATGATCTAGATGTTCTTCAAAGGTTTCGGAAAATACGACGACATCATCCAAGTAGTGATATAAGTACTCAAATTTGATGTCGGAAAAGACCCTATCTAGTAGCCTAGTGAGCACAGCTGCCCCCGTGGGGAGCCCGAAAGGCACGCGGTTGTATTCATATAAATTCCAATCCGTGGCAAACGCTGTAAGATGTTTAGACTCTTCGGCAAGGGGAATTTGATTATAGGCCTGATTCAAGTCCAAGATGGTGAAGAACTTGGCCTTACGAAACCATGAAAAGCAAGAATGAAGGTCGGGAAGGGGCACAGATTGCAACACCACCTTCCGATTGAGAGCCCTGTAATCAATGACAGGCCTGAAGCCTCCTTGGGGTTTCGGGACTAGAAAAATAGGCGAAGAATACGCTGACTTAGAGGGCCTAATAATACCATCCTTCAACATCTGATCGATGATTTCTTTCAGAGCCTTCATTTTAGGTGGAGATAGCCTATACGGTGGAAAACGGACAGGAATTGAATCCGTGACCTCAATTTTGTATTCAATAAGGTCAGTAACACCAAGAGTATCAGAGAACACCTCGGGAAACGACTGACACAGTTTCCGAATACTATCAGCCTGCTCCTCAGGTAGATGTCTAAGGTCTAACAACATCTCATCCTGGGTAGGCGAAATAGATGAACATGATACAGAATTACACTTTAACAAGGGAATTCTACAATTGGACGCAAATTTGAATATGCACGACCTACTCTGGAGATCGAGCACAAGACCAGTGTGAGAAATGAAGTCCGCTCCCAATATGATGGGGCAAGACAAACGCTTGGCCACAAACAATTTGATCTTCCATGTAAACTTAAAAACCCGAATTTTGACATGTATGGAACCTAGAATTTCTAATGGAGATGAATTAGCCGAAACATATTGAACAGGAGAAGAGACATAGTCAGGGAGTTTACAAACAGATTTCAATTTAGAATACCAATCAGCCGAAATAATGGAACAAACACTGCCTGAATCTAAGAGAGCTGTTATAGGCTCGTTATTTAACTCAATCTTAAGAAAAGGAACAGGTGCGGGGGTATCCGCCGCAATCCTAAGACACTCTTTAGGGCATTCAAAAGATGAATTTGAAGGCTGGTCGTTCTCTGTATTTACAACCTGTTTACTAGGGGCTAAGTCTCGGGAAGATGGATTAGTCGGCTCAGCCGACGCCACTAGTCACTTTTTATTATTGGAATAGCTGGAATTTGCACCAGAAGTTGAGCAGGAGGGGGTGCTATTTGAGTTTGGGCAATTCTTGGCGATATGTGAGAAGGCCCCACACTTAAAACAGCCTTGTGATGACCCTACTCCATTCCTTGTCCCACTTGACTTGATCAGAGGACACTTATTCCGCAGATGGTCAGGCGACCCACAAGCATAACATTTACGGGGATTGACTGGTCGGCGAGGTGGAGGCCGAGTGTTACTAAAGGAAGGCGGGGGTTCTTTCGCCACACGCAAGGAATCGGCATACCTAACTCCTTCCGCAGAGACGGCTAATGCTTCCAGTTCAGAGAAGGTTTGCGGGCACGCCGCGAAACACAAATATGACCTGTAGGGTGGTGAAATCCCTTCAACAATAGCGTGCACGATCTGATCCTCAGGGAAGTGGAGAGCAAACACCCTAGTATAAAACTTAATATCTTGGATGAAGTCTGCCAGGTTTTCATCCAAGCGCTGTACCCGATAATAGTATTTCTGAATAAGGGAGGACCTGGCCCTAGCCGGGATGAAGTTAGCTAGCAAATGGGCGTGGAAATCCTCAATAGAAGATTGCTCGGCAATGGCTCTAACTATTTTGTCAGATAGAACACCAATAGCATAAGGATAGATAATTTGCAAAATTTGACATGGGGAAAGAGAAAACACAAGGGCATGATCCTGAAATTCCACTAGAAATCTTAAAAATGAAATTACGTCACTGGTGGTGTTGACGGAAAACTTAGAGATACCTCTAAGCAACATTGCCAATGGATGAGGCAAGCTGCTGAACCCAGGTGTCATAGTCGTTAAAGGTTTCAAGGGCAAGGAAGTTAATTCAGAGCGGATGTTACTCAATGACGCACGGCGTTCAGATTCGTTGTTCGATGGGGCAGAGATAGTTTGAGCAGCAACGGTTATCCTATTGACTTCTCCCTGAGGAGGCTCTTCCTCGTTACCTACATTCACCGTGGCGGGTTGATCAGTTTTGGGAGGAGCTTCGCCGGTTAGCAATTGAGTGACCTTATTAGACAATTCAGAAATAGTTTCAAGGAGCGTATTAGCTTGCTTCCTCTGAACGTCATTCACCTTTAGAGACAATAGATCATTAACTCTATTTGCAAAGTGATACAGCCTGCCTTGCACACGCTTAATTTGATTAGGAGATGGATCGTTTTCATCAAAAAAGCTGACTACCGATGCTAGCCCAGTAATATTCTCGACAATCGTGGAAAGAGAGTCGTCAATTTCTTTCTCTCCCAAATTGGGGATGGAAATGGGCAAATCAAGGGACTCTCTAAGCTTGTTAGTGTCTATTGCAACCGTGCCTCCAGATTGAACGTTTCTGATAGTTAACTCATATATCAACTCCTCTTTGCGCAAGTAGTTAAGGAGGAGAACATCGCGAGGGCCGGGCATGATGACAGAACAATTTTGAAAAACTCAAAAAATTCCAGCAACTGAGAAAATTGTTAGAGTTCGAATCAAAGCAATGTTTAGCCGTCAAAATGGGCTAAATTGAGACCCATTCAACCACGCTCTGCTACCACTTGTTACCGAGTTTTTGTGGTAGTTAAGCATGAAAGAAGGTGCTGGGTGGTGAATAGGTCTCAAGCTACTAAAGAGAAATTAAATTTTAAAATTTAACAAGGTTATATTTTCTTTTCAAAATTAGGTAACAACAAATAGAACAGGTACTTAGTAGCCGAAATACAACTTGAAATGTACAATTACAGGGATTAAAGAATTTGGGCTTCGAGCCCTGAAACCACAATTCTTGAGCAACTAGCTCAACTTTACGATATACCAATTTTAACAAAAGGGGCAGAAGACCCCACTCAAACCCTGGAGCCTTTGCTCCAAATTACACAGCAAAGCCTCCTCGAGGCATACAACTCTCAGTTTTAGAAAAGAGCCACTCGCTCTTAAAGTTAAGCCTCTCCCAGGCCACACCAAACTCAACTTTCAAGTTGTCCTCAAAGGACATATACACAGGGGTAAAATACCCAACCTACTGAGGTCTATTAGGTGAGAAAAGATTAATACATGACCTCTAAAATACAACTTGAGAGGAGGCGAACTTGCACTCCTAATACACTTTGCTTTTAAAACCTAATCTGGCTCTGGGCCACTAACGCAAGGGCTAATCCCATACTACAGAGGTGACTTAGAGAAGAACACTTTACATTACATAAACGAAGAAAAGTTTGAGAAAATAAGTTCACCTCAAAACAAATGTGAGTGGGAGCTCGAGAGGGTTAGCACTCTCTATCCCAATATGTAACTTTACAAGAAAAAGAAGAAAAGAGTAGTTACATTTTAGGAAAAGGTTACATGATGGAAAACGCTTCGAACCCTCCGCGAGAGTTAAACTGCCGACCTAGCAAGAAAAGAAGTTATTAATGGGCCATTACCTGGTGTTGAACGGCTGACGAAGAAAGAGGCGCTTCCCGCCTCCTGCTATGTACTTAATACACTGAAAGATGGAACAGAAGTGGCCCGGAGACCCCAAAATCAGCAGTTTATATCCTCTCGCGGAAGATTCTAGGCGTTAGGGGAAATAAAACACCCTCCCACAAAATCTTTATTGGTTCGGGAAAAGAAACCCCTACATAGAGGAAAAAGAAACACATTATTGGTGGAAAATTAATTAAAGAAATTCGGGATTGGCTAGATCCAAACTAAGGGGAAAAAGAGGGGTATACAGCCAACTTAAACAATAACAGAAAGAAATTTAACAAGAAACAAACTTTTGAAATAAAAATTTCTCCAACAAAATAGTTCTTTGATTTCGCACTAGGTTGCACTATTGTAATTCTTCAGTAGTGTCCTCTAGAAGAGAAAGTTCCCACTTCTTACTTCAAGCGAAACAAAAACACATCAAAAGTGACACAGTTCAAAAACTCAAAATTTTCCACGTGGTGACATCTTCTGAGAAAGTAGAGAATTAATAGAATAGATAAAGTTCAACCTTCCTCCAGAAGAGGAGTTTCAACTGGCGCAACTTTTAAATAAACAGAGTAGAGGTGTACCGCCCGGTACATTAACTATAAGACAACAGTAGAATATAATAATAATAATAATAATAATAATAATAATAATAATAATAATAATAATAATAATAATAATAATAATAATAATAATAATAATAATAATAATAATAATCGCATGACCTCAGCTACCATGTGCAGGCATTTTAATTTGACGTCATCTATCTAGAATGCCTACGTGTCAATTTCGACGTTCTATTTTGATGCTTCTAATGATACTTGTTGTTTAAAGGGCCCTAACATCTAGGTTATCGGCCCTCGTTCTGTTTTACTCTACCAGATGACAAGACCAGACGGCAGAGTAAACTGGATCTCTTTTGGGCAATCTATGGTTAAGTTTTAATTAACTAATTATTTAAATAATAATAACAATAATAATTATGGTTTCCTGTCCCACTAACTACGTTTACGGGTTTTCGGAGACACCGATGTGCCGGAATTTTGTCACAGGTGAGTTAATTTACGTAAGCACGCCTGGTGGCCATGATCGTTAAGGCGCCACTCTACATTGTCTGACATCGTGGTTAGCCGGTTCGAGTCCCTTTGGTCGAAAAATGTTGGCCTGAATGTTTAGACTGCGTGCCAAAAGCGTGGATTCAATTCCAAATCTCTCCGCAGTGCTCATATGAAGTGAGGTCATGCGACGTTGTTCGTGGTGATTCATCCGTTGGATGGCGACGTAAAGCCTTGAGCAGACCCCTTGGTGCTAGTCGACAGCAAAAGGCTGTGCGACTAAACCGGGTTTCACGCTCTCCCTCCCCCTTCCTACTATTATAATATATCACCTCATTCATTTCATCACATCGACTCTTTTGATGAGATCGTCAGGAAGGGCATCCGGTCGTAAAAACTCGCTCTGAAGTTTCATCTCACTTCATACTCCACCCCGTAGAGAAACGGGACAAGGGTTGGGCATACATGAGTTCTCCTACGTGCCGGTAAATCTACTGACACGAGGCTGGCGTATTTGAGCACCTTCAGATACCACCGGACTTACATATTACAAGATTGTTTTCTTGATTTTTTCTATTGTCATTTTGGCACAAGGAAGTGACCGTGGGCCTTAATTAAGGTGCAGCATCATCATTTGTCTCGTGTGAAAATGGAAAACTACGGAAAATTGTCTTCAGGACTGCTGACAGTGGGATTCGAACCCATTCTCTCCAGAATGCAAGCTAAAAAGTTTCATAACCCAAACCGCATAGTTACTCACTCGCTAAATAACAACTTCTGTTGATTGTTTATGGAAAAATGGGACGTCTGACAACCTTAGTTTAGGACCTCTCAGAAGGGCTCTCCAACCCCCATCTCGACCTCCCCTGCATTGCATGGGCCATAGCTATTACGCCACTGATTTTAACTCAGAAAAGACTATTAACAGGAGAGTCTGACATGTACTCCTAGTGGATCCTGGTAATCAGTGCTAGAGAATAGTGAAGGACAAATAATATATACTAACACTATTTAAAATGATCTTACTTTAGAAACTTCGAAATATAATGAAAATGTAACTTAGAGTAGATTTGAACTTGAAATTCGTCGTGGTGTAAGGGCATAGTAAGGGAAGTACAAAACTTATTTCTTTGGGATATTTACTCGGTACAGCATTTTTACCAATGTATCTTTATGGGTACCTACATCTGCAAACTGCTCCTTGGAAAAGTAAATGGAACCCTTTTTTTCCACTCTTATTTTTACTGTATGTTCAGTCTGGCTCTTTGACTGAATGTTCAGCGTTGAAACCTTCAGTTCAGAGGGCCCCGGTTTTGATTCGCGGCCGGGTCGGAAATTTTAATCGGGGACTAGGTGTTTGTGATTATGTCCCAGTACTCTCTTTTGGTGAAGGAGATGCTAGAGGAAGGTGAGGAGGTTGGCGGCCGTGGCCTATACTAGGAACTGTCCCGGCATTCTCCTTAGTGCAGGAGAATGGAAAACCACGGAAAACCATTCTCAGGACAGCAGACGGTTGGGGCCAGCCATGAGGCCCAGCCCTGTCCCGTCTCCCGAAGGCAGAGGCGTAGAGCCACGGTAGAGTCGTGGCCACCCTTCCTCTGCTCGTTTAATCGGTCAGAGTGGACGACGGACCAGCCGTGACCACTTATGGGCCGAGATCCACTCTGCATCTACCGCCCCAATACACTATGAACCACCACAGAAAACATGCAATAGTGAATACATCCCTCCAAGGAGTGGGAAGAGTTGAAGTAGAATATTCTCATTACAGGTTTATGTCATTCTCAATCAATTTATTAATAACTGACAAAGTGTATTTTGGGCTGATAATTCCATTGTTTTGTCCCTTAAACAAAAAATCACAACCTTGAAGACCATTGACTTCGAAGGTAAGTGTTCTGAATAAATCCTTCACGACGAATTAATTCTACATATTGCCAGTGGCGGCGTTAAAGACCCCTCGGGGTGGCGGAGCCTATGGCTTGTGAGGCGCCCATGATTGTGCTATATGAACATTTTTTAAAGCATGTTTTCCTGTTTCATTCTGTCCATACACTCCACTACTAGCTAGTTTCACCCAGTTTACCACTGCACCCTAAGTAAAGTGAATCTCATCTCAACACTCAACTCCCGAGTTCATATCCGAAACCGGACTAAGTGGTAAAAAGGACATTATCAGCTTCAACCTACTTATGTGAGAGCGTTCGTGTGCTCTCTGGGTCTATCAATGCACTCGGGAGACAGCAGGTTCAAATCCCACGTTGGCTGTCCTGCAAATGCCTTTCTCATTTTCATTACCACGGAAATACTGGAACCGGGAGCGCAGACGTCTTCTTCCCGAATTCTTAACAAAATATGAACTAAAAGAACAACTACGAATAAGAAAATCGGTACCGGTACCTCAAAAGCGTCATATATTTCGTTATTATTATCGTCATTTTTGTTCATTGTAATAATATACAACCTTGTACTACGAAATAAACTTGTAATTTTCCTTATCAGGAAACGAAGGGTCCATTTTCAATTATTGCCGGGGGGTGAGCTTCTTAGCGCCGCTACTGTATATAGCTTTTTATTACAAATAATCACTTTTCTTCATTTATGGGTAATTGAAGTGTACTTTCAAATTTAAAAAAAAAATGTTTTGACAACGGCTAAGTCATTCGCTTTTGCTCATGTGCTGCCTGAAGCAGAGTGTACTTACGCAGTTCGATATTGAAATTAAACGGAGCGCTAGTAGGAAGACCGCGGCGCGCTAGTGAACTGTTTTCTTGTCAGTTGCTAGCTAGCGCTCGTGCGAGTGTTACGTATAACTACTCAGTGGACAGCCGACAGTAGATGGAGAAAAAGTGAAAATGGCATCTGTGCGGGGGATAGGTGCTTCAAATACACAAAATTTTACCGTAGATAGACTAGTGAGAGTTGGTTATTATGAACTAGAAAGAACAATTGGTAAAGGTAATTTTGCTGTTGTGAAATTAGCAACGCATGTTGTGACAAAAACAAAGGTAAGTGAAGGTTTGTGATATTTACAAGTGTTATAGTTCATACTTAGAGCATCAATTTCAAGACGTTTTCACAGATGAAACTAATGGGAAGAATGACATTTATGAAGTGACAGTGAGTGAAATGATGTGTCTGTCTTTTACAGTGATTTTGATTGTTGGAAGAACGTTATACGTGTCATTACGAGTTTTCAGAGAAAGAAAACAGCATTTGTACTGATAGCTGATTTCATTTGTGAGGAAAAGTAAAACGTGTGTTTATCATCCTAGCATGTTTAAAGAAGTTACACAGTATTTATATTTGAAGAGTACAGGTTCTTAATACCGTGATAACTCGATCGACTGCAAGTTAAATACATTTTTCGAGTAATTTGTGTCTGACAATCTGGAGTCTATAGTAAATATTGACATGCCAAATGTATAGATACATTATGATGACTTCAGTGTAAGGAAGAATTGACTGTTTGGACTGCATGGAAATTAATCATATTTTCGAAGGCATGCGTTTTTGTTAAGGTTATAGTGTTATGTTGACGATGTTTCATCTTCGTTAACAAAACAGCCTTGGAGGGTTATCAGATATAACCTTGAAAACTAGTGGAGTTTGATAGCTCTGATAACACTTTGGCAGAAATATTGGACGAATCTTGTTGTTTTCCAATGGAAATTCCATGACAGTTGTTAATGATCGATTTTATACGCGAATTAAGTTAGTTCTCAGTTGAATGCTGAAGGCCCTATTTGCGTAATAGGCCTACTCCAAGAGGGTTTGGCATGGGTGACGATCGAAACATTAACATCAGTTAAGAGTATTAGTACAATTTTATGAATATTCGGTGCTCCTTCCGTTACTATATGGTGAATTATGTTCCTCATAAGTTTGTTGTGGGAAGTATGATAAAGATGTTTGTTTTGATGTTGCAGATTTTGAGAACTCTGAATTAGTTTGGTTGATAGTGTTTAGTTGAGAGAAATTACATTTCCGTTCGGAGACTTTAGGGTTTCATAGTATATTTCCTTACACACCGTATTCATCATAACATTGATTTCTCATTACTGGAAGTAGGTTCTGAGACCTGTCACATAAGCAAAACCTTAAAAAAGGCTAGGTAAACAATTGATAGGGAATCTGCTACCTGGGTGACAACCCTAAATGTAGATCATAGACGATTGACTACAATGATCATTCAATTTTATTTTTTGTTGCCATTGACTATATGTTGTATTATGATTTAGGTGCTATTGATCTCAAGGCCATATGTGGTCTGTTTCAATCATTCTGTTGTTTGAAGTCCAGTTTGATACCCAGAACTGATAGCTAATTTCTTACTGAGAATGTAAAACTATTTTACCTCCAATTTAGGTTGATAAAGTAATATTATGATCACTAGAGAGTATAAGTCAGTGCTGTTTTGCAACACCTTATTTGTTGTGCAGCATGTTGTCGTTTACATCACTGACAAAGTAATTTTAACACTGCTGGCCTCTGTCGCAGAATGGTGCTCAAACCGAACAGATATACTACAGCTATCAGGCATAATATATTCAAGTTCATAATCTGCCGATCTCTACATTCTGAGATGATACCCTCTTACCAGTATTGAAAATAAATTGGTTTAGCTGTTATAGAGTATTTTAACATTAGACTTGTGGATAATCAGTTGTCAGTGACACCATGGGCAACAAGTTAAAGGCAAGGCCGTGATTTCTACTTAAGACTTCAACGTCTTTCAAATGAAATTTTTAGTGTTTGCTTTGTCTGAAGTTTGTACTGCTTCGATAATAACCGGTGTGTAAGACTTCTTTCATGTTAATGTAGTAGACATGTTTTAATTTGCCTATTTATTTATTAGTTTAGATTATAGTTGCTGACCAGGGTGACTTAGCTGATTACAGAGTTAGACAGTTTGATAATTGTACCTTAAACATGGTAGTTGGGTACCGGTAGTAGCCTATTCAAAACGCACTCTGCACCTACCTTGAAATGCTCCCAAATAACCTCCAGGTGAGCAGTAGGATAGGAGTTGGTCACTTTCAAATCATGATAAGTTGCATATCGCAGTAATACCATACTGATTGCCCGATAGAATTTGCTTGTGGTAAATTTTCTAGCCTGTGCTACTGCGATTTAATTGTCTGCATCCAGAGTCTCGGTACCTAACTTAAGTAACTTCTTATTTCACTAAAAGAAGTAATGTCAATAACAAATGTAGGTCTAACTTTTTTAAACAAATATTTGAGAACATCTGTTTTAAAGTTTGCTCATATAAGTTTATGGAAGAAAGAAAAGGACTTGGAACGTCATAAAAT
Source organism: Anabrus simplex (assembly GCF_040414725.1). Taxonomy (NCBI): domain Eukaryota; kingdom Metazoa; phylum Arthropoda; class Insecta; order Orthoptera; family Tettigoniidae; genus Anabrus; species Anabrus simplex. Next base: position 408,082,649 of record NC_090265.1, on the reverse strand, counting down.
TGTGAGTTACATTTTCCTAAATGCTTTCTTAAGAGATCTGGGTGGTAGTGAGTGTTACTTTAAAGAAACAAACATAGGGTTTTCAACCTCATGATAGAGCTAGGAGGAGAACCAGTGTTGACATTTACTGGGATGATATTTATTATAAGCTTTGTGGTGAAGGGGCTTGATATTTTTGAAACTGATTTATCAGTGTATTAATTTTCGTTTACCTTTTGAATGTTTTATTTCAGTATATTTTCTGCAGTAGGTTTAATTTGATTTTCACCGGGCGAGTTGGCTGTGCGGTTAGGAGCGTGCGGCTGTGAGCTTGTATCCGGGAGATAGTGGGTTCGAATCCCACTGTCGTCAGCCCTGAAGATGGAAGATGGTTTCCCATTTTCACACCAGGCAAATGCTGGGGCTGTACCTTAATTAAGCCCACGGCCACTTCCTTCCAACTCCTAGTCCTATCCCATCATCGCCATAAGACCTAATTTTCACACAAGACTCCTATTCATTAATTTTGCTCCATTAGTATTGTGAAGTTGATAAGACATTAGTAAATAACTGCTCATTACTTTAACAATATCTTCACTAACCTAGACCAGAAACTATTGACAGAATGTCTGTAATTTAGAAAATTGGTGACAGGTATTATCTTCAGCATAAAATACCAAAATGATGTTGTTGATGCATATATAGTCGCAGTGATGTGCATATTATTTTATTTCTTTAAGGCAGTTGTGTTGTTGAAATACATTTCATTCAGCCTTTTTCTGATTTTAATGATCTTTCCTCTTATGTGAAAACGTTTTCTTCTAAACACAGTTTTGTAAATAAATCTGTGGTAATGATCAAAATCCCCTACAAAAATGGAATCTTGCCAATTCCATATACGTATGCATACTAGTTTCATATGCCTTGTTTATGAAAGTTTTTTATCCACTTTTTGTCTTCCTAGTGGTTTCGTTACACCATCTCATACAGGTTTTTCTTTTGAGAGTGGAATGAGTTAGGGCTAAGGCTTGGAAAGAAGCAGAGTGGTCTTAATTAAGGTACAGACCCTAGTGTGCAAGTGGGAAACCACATAATACCACCTTCAGGCTGCCAACAGTGGGAATCGAACCCACCCTTTCTGGATGCAAGCTTGCTTCTACATGACCTGTATTCTGTAGCCAACTTGCTCAGTATTCTGCTTCACCTTGTCTTCAAATATTTCTCTAGTCAGTAGTTGATTTCTCTTGATGAACTATTTCATTTTGCAGCCTATCTTTCATACCTACTTTTTGTTAAGTTCCATCTCTAAATATTTATTTAGCCATAATTTTCTGATTACTGATACAAATTTCAGTGACCTTATTTATCCGTTAGGACCTTAGACGCTATTAGTCATCAGAAACAGGTAGGGATGTGTGTAGTTAGGTTACGTGTATTCTTCTGAGGTCTGCTTTAAAGTGTGTACAGTAGTTGTTATTCGGTTCTACAATTAAAGATTGTACCCTAAGGTTTGAATTAGAGTACAATTCTGATATTCCTCCTTGAGTGAATGTAGTGCATCTCAGGACTGGAGAGTAATTATTCCCAGAATGTCACTGTTAGCGTGGGAATTTCATCATAATTTCTCCGAGCAGTGCTTCTTCCCAGTTCTGTAATTGCAACATATCTCGTACCTCATTTATGTACCTTCTTTGTAACATTGACAACTAATAAATGAAGTAATATTCCTATACTTCCATCTTCATGTTAACTTTTATCATTGTTAGCCTTATATCTTGTACCGTACACTGAACTATTAGGATAATTTGCTGTTTTCTGCATGTATCAGTTTAATGAGCCTGTGTTGTTTGTGCGCTAAGATGATTAGGCTGCCCCAAACTGTCCCTTGTAATGATATAATTTATATCCAAAACTGGTCTTGTAATAACATGTTTTTTGTATCCTATCATCTTACTAATTAAGATATCTTAATCCAGATCTTTCACTTGATCTATTCTGTGAATCATAATTGTATGAGATAATTCAAAAGCTTGTAAGTTATTGCCACTTATGACAATATGCTTTGCACCGAAGCATATGGTGATAATATGATTGCAAATGCTTGTATTTGTTCTGTAGGTGTAGTCTTTGAAGTTAATTTGGAATGTCACAGACAAATTCTGTAGTTCTGTGGAAACGTGGGGTTCTTTCTGTTAACCAAGATCGATATATGCTTTGCCCTCTCTCATCCCTTATCTGATATGGATTTGTCCCATGGATCTGGTACATTTTAATTTATACAATATTTTAATCTGCATTGGTCAGCCATTGTCTTTCTGTAGAAATTCATTGCTCTTAAAGAAATCTGCATTCCATTACTGTACCTCTCGTTACTGATCCACCAAAATTTGCATGTGATCTGTTCATGAAGTAAGATATTAGGAAATGGTATTTTCCAGCCTAGTTAACTTAAATATTCTATAAACTGCGTGTTTAATGATGTATTACCTGATCATGTTTATAGAACTCCATGTAGCAGTTCATAGGTCGGAAGATTTTTATGAGAAGACTCTATTGGCAGTGCTGCAAGGAACTGCGATATTGACACTGGAAACATAGAAGAACCATGTCTTGAAGTAAAGAACTTTTGAAGTATTAATATTTTTTGTTTATGCGCTCATTTTATTTATTATATTAGTCTGCACTCTGTGAAAAGATTGTTATTTCACATCCCCTGTGTGATGTAATGTGATACAAGAGAAAATGTTCTTGGACTCTAACTTTCTCTTTTTGACTTGACATATATATATTAAAAGCAATCAGAGGCAATTGGGGTGCGGTGAGAATTGATGGTAGAATGAGTTTGCGGTCCTTACAGGGGTTAGGCAAGGCTGTAATCTTTCACCTTTGTTGTTTGTAGTTTACATGGATCATTTACTGAAAGGTATAAAGTGAAACAAAGGGATTCGGTTAGGTGTAAATGTACTGAGCAGTTTTGAGCTATGCTGCCGACTTGGTCTTAATGGCAGATTGTGCTGAAAGCCTACAGCCTATATTGGAACTTTGAAAATAGGTGTGATGTGTATGATCTGATAATTAGCCTTTCTAAGACTGAAGTGATATCAGTAGGTAAGAAATGTAAGAAAATCGAATATCCGATTGAGAATACAAAGCTGGGACAGGTAGATCATTTCAAGTATTTAGGATGTATATTCTCCCAGGGTGGTAGTATAGTACGTGAGATTCAATCAAGGTGCAGCAAAGCTAATGCAGTGAGTTTACAGTTGCGATGAACAGTATTCTGTAAAAAAGAATTCAGCTCCTGTACAAAGCTATCTTTACACTGGTCTGTTTTCTGGCCAACTTTGCTTTATGGGAATAGAAGCTGGGTGGACGCAGGATATTTTATTTATAAGTTAAAAGTAACGGACATGAAAGTAGCAAGAATGATTACTGGTACAAACAGGTGGGAACAATGACAGGAGGGTAATCAGAATGAGGAGATAAGGGCTATGTTAGGAATGCGCTCGATGAAGCTGTATGAATAACCAGCTTCAGTGGTGCGGTCATGTGAGGCGAATGAAGCAGGATAGGTTACCTAGAAGTTTAATGGAATTAGTCATGGAGGCTAAGATAAGTAGTGGGAGCTTAGGGCAATGATGGTTAGACTCAGTTTCTAATTATTTAAAGGTAAGAGGTATAGAACGAAATTAGGACTCAGAACTAGTTACCAATGGAGGATTGTGGTGGCATTCAGTAAATTCACGGAGGCTTGCAGACTGAATGAATGCTGAAAGGCATAACAGTCTATAATGGAGATATATTTCTTATTTTTGCAGCATCTAAAAAAAATAAAAAAAATAAAATCCCACATGGTTCTTCTATAATCTTGAGACTAATATTATTCATCTTTAATAATAATAATGTTATTGGCTTTACGTTCCACTAACTACTACTACAGTTTTCGGAGACACCGAGATGCCGGAATTTTAATCCCGCAGGAGTTCTTTTACGTGCTAGTAAATCTACGAACGAGAGGCTGACGTATTTGAGCACCTTCAAATACCGCCGGAGTTACATATTACAAGATTGTTTTCTTGATTTTATCTATTGTTTTGTCAGAAAAACTGCAAGAATTTGTTCCAAAGTTACAATGGACTTATTGTTTTTACGTCCTAGTAAATCTACGGACACGACGCTGACGTATTTGAGCACCTTTAAATACCACCGGACTGAGCCAAGATCGAACCTGTCAAGTTGGTGTCAGAAGGCCAGCACCTCAACCGTAGTAGCCACTCAGCCCGGCTTGTTTGGTTAATACATATTATATATTTCCCTCTTGACTGAACTATTTTAAAAAATGATTCAGTAATAACCTCAATTTTATGATGTATGCCTATATGTAAAAAAGCCTAAGTCGGGCCAAATTGCACTTTTTGTGAAGTCCATCTCCATAATCTGTTACCAGATCCACTTCTTGATTTAATAGGGCCTTCCTTTTTTTTTTCCTTCAATGTTCGGTTCCCAGTTTTTAAGGAGTCGGTGGAGTCTTATTACTGTAGTTTTTTGTGCCGAACTGAGTTGCTCAGACGTTAGAGTGCTTGTCTTCTGAGCCCAACTTGGCTAGTTCGATCCTGGCTCAGTCCGGTGGTATTTACTTTCGTCGGTAGATTTACTGGCATGTTAAAGAAATCTTGTGGGTCAAAATTCCGGCGCCTCGTCCTATCAGAGAACCGTAAAAGTAGGACGTACAACAATAACATTATTATTATTATTATTATTATTATTATTATTATTATTATTATTATTATTATTATTATTATTATGTGTTGGTCTTGCTGTGTTCCAAAATTCTGCTCGAAGTGCCTGAGAAACGAACCCTCGACTCTCAGGTCGAATTAAGACCCTAATTGTTCTGTAGGATGTTCTAAATTGGTGGAATTATTGTGATAGGGTTTTATTATTAACATTTTTTGACTCGGTTTGTGGACTGTTGCATAGTGTATGGTGCAGTTTCAGTATTCAGTGTAATTTTAATGCATCTCTTCTTGGCTTTTGGCTGTGTTAGTCTCTGCCTTCTCTTCATAATGTACTCTTCATGAAATTGCACCAGACACTCTTCCAAGCTAGTTGCGTTCTTTTGCTTATGTCAACTAGGATCATTCCTCACGTGCACCCTCAACCAGGAATTCTCTCCTGATTTGCGGCTGTGCTTGTCAGGTCTGTCTGTCTCAAACCTCACCTTTTAGTTTGACGATGTCTAAATTATTTTGCGCTATTATAATATCATGATTTTGATTAAATTTGTAATAATTTTATAGCCATTCTGGACCCTTGTGGTCAGCTGTATATACAGTCGGATGAATACAGTTACTGTATCTCTCCAAGTTTCTGGTCTCTAGTTCACATCCGATGACTAATTGTCGAAATCAGTTAGGACCGATTTTACACATACAGTACAGTACATTTTGTGTTGTGTTGCGAGTAGACTTCCAAACCATATTCAGTGAATTTTGTATAATCGAATTTTTACTACGGGACATTCGAATACCGACGTTTACTATCAAGTAGTGCTGAAGACACGCAGATGAAATTTTAGGTCTATTCCCAGTTGTTCTCATTTTCCTTACTGACTCTTTATAATGTAAGAACTAGTTCGATTATGATAAATATAGCAATTTGATTTGTGCATTGTGAAGAATTTAGAAAGCACTTAACAATGTTTACAGGAAGATCAAAGGATTATGTTCTCATAATTGACGTCATGGACTGACGTAGAGAAGTGGAGATGGATTGAACTTACCCAAAAACTAAGACCGAACTATTACAAATGCGCATGGTCGACTGAATTTATGATTTAGCTGTAGTATTATGTACGAAAAGGGAATTTTATCTATTGATCTCGTGTGTTATGAACTTGGATCCAAACGTATTGCCGGTCCGAATGGCTCAGACGGTAGAATGCTGGCCTTCTGAGCCCAAGTTGATGGGCTCGATCCTGGCTCCGTATGGTATTATCCTAAGGTGCTCAGATAACGCCGGTATCGTGTTGGTACAAGATTCCGTCACCTCGGCGTCTTCGAAAACCGCTGAAGTAAGTTAGCTACTGGGGCATAAAACCAATACAAATTTTATTACCAGTCCAGACTTACTTCAATATTAGCAATTACCCGCGGCTTCGCTCGCGTGGATTTCGTTATTTGATCAAAGTAATCGTTCCTCGGCCTTGTACTAAGACATCCGGAAATTCCTTAAGTATAAAAACTTACCGAAAAATTTACCCCAGAAATTCTTTGTAAACCACGTTTGTGGTATTACCTTTTGGGGCTAAGAAAACCATGCGACATAGAACTGTACATGTGAGAAACAGTCTTCTCAAGTCGAAAAAATAAATACATGTTTCTTTATTTTTAAAGGAGATTCAAAATACCAATTTCCACATCTGTAGCATCTTCAATTTTTGAGACGTACATAAGTATCCCCAAATGCAACCCCTTGCTCAGTCCTTTCCCCACCCCACCCCCATCTACGTGTATTTTCCGAAAACAAAAATACATGTATCTTTATTTTTAAAGGATATTCCGATTTTCGCGTCTGTAACATCTTCAGTTGTTAAGATATAAGTATCCTCATAAAAAATAATTCAACTATTTTTCACTTCTTTTCACCCACGTTAAGTGCCTTCTCCGAAAACAAAAAGGTACATGTTCCTGTATTTTTGAAGGACTTTCCAAATACCAAGTTTCTTGTCTCGAACATATTAAGTTTTTGACATACCATGTAAATATATATCGGTACGCATTTTAAAAATTCACCCGCTTTTCCAATTCTTTTCCCCAAAATTTCGTATTTATTTTTGAAGGAGATTCCAAATACTAATTTTCACGTCTGCAACATGTTAAGTTCTTAAGATATACTGTAGATGTGCTAATTTTAAAAATTCACCCCCTTTTCAGTTCCCCCCAAGTGGATTTTCCGAAAAAAAATGTTTCTTTACTTTTACAGGAAATTCCAAATACCTATTTTCAAATCTGTAATATGTTACGTGTCTGAGATAATTTGCAGATATAGTCTATTTTTAAATTCACCCCGATTGTCATTCCTGTTCAGCCCCTCTTCATCGGATTATCCAAAAACACAAAAATACGTGTTTCTTTATTTTCAAAGGAGATTCCAAATATCAATTTTCATGTCTTTAACATCTTCACTTTTTGAGATATAAGTCTCCTCATAAAAGGTATTCAACCCATTTTCCCCCTTTTTCACCCCCCTTAGTGGGATATTTCCTAAATAAAAAATACGTGTTTCTTTATTTTTAAAGGAGTTTCCAAATGCCAATTTTGACGTCTGTTTTTGAGATTTAGATATCCTCATTTTAAAAATTCACCCCCTTCGCGACGGAATATCCAAAAATCCTCCCTTAGTGAGCAGCTACATCCTAATATAAATGTGTATCCCTAAAATTTAATTTCTTTATGTCCAGCAGTTTTGGCTCGGCTATGATGAAACAGTCAGGACATGCTATTTTTTATATATAGATTCAGTATCGTAGTAGAAGTAATAATAATCATCATAATCATATGGTCACAGCTACCCTGTGCAGGGATTTTAATTTAGTTAAGCCTACTAGAGGGCAGAGTAAACCGAATCTCTCTTGCGCGCCTATTGCTGAGTTTTAATGAAGTTTGTCGGGTGCACACAAAATGCCAACGTATTGTTTCTTCTCTGAGAGCCACAGTCTAACCACTTTTGTGGACCTTCATATTTGGTTACTTGCGAATAGCAATAATGTGAACGTGTTGTTATAATTATTTAATTTGTTTATAGTAATCCCTCTCCTCTCCTCCTCTAGACCAGAACTTGTGGACTACCCATCCAAGCGCTAACCACGCCCCTTGTTGTTTAACTTTCGATCTTACTAGATCCGTTGTTTCAGCATGGCTGTGCCGTTGAAGATCATATTTCGTTATTATAGTGATCGTGTAGATATCTAACTTAGCCTTTCTTAAAAATACCTGTCTTATTGTTGGAGATGATTGGTGGTGGTGGTGGTGGTGATTATTGTTTTAAGAGGAAGTTCAACTGGGCAACCATCCTCTATTAACACTAATCAGTGGGAAAAATGGAAGGGGTTCGACACTTCGAAAAATGCAGGTATCGGCCAAAGAAAAACGGGCACGAAGGGCGGGGAACTGGGCGAGTTGGACGTGCGGTTAGGGACGCGCAGCTGTGAGCTTGCATTCGGGGTATAGTGGGTTCGAATCTCACTGTCGGCAGCCCTGAAGATGGTTTTCTGTGATTTACCATTTTCACACCAGACAAATGCTTGGGCTGTACCTTAGTCAGTGCCATGGCCGCATCCTTCCAGCTCCTAGTCCTTTCCTGTCCTATCGTCGCCATAAGACCTATCTTGTCGGTGCGACGTAAAGCCACTAGCAAAAAAGAAGAAGGGCGTGAAGATGGAAGATTAGGATTCGCAAACCTAAAACCGTTGGGGTCGCAAAGGAGCAAGAGGTGACCAAGGAAGGTCGGACAGGATAGATGGAAGTGAGGAGATTGGCACAAGTAAGTAGGAGCAATGCCAGGACTCAGCTAAGGACCCGTGGTCGCCAATCCACGCTCCCAAGTTAATAGCTCTGGGGCCCCTATTAGACGCCTCTTACGACAGGCAGGGTATACCGTGCGTGTTATTCTACTCCTTCCAGAGTGTAGATATTGTAGTAGTTACTTCGTTTTGGGCTTCTTGGTTATCTCATACCTTTGTGTGTGTATGAGTGCGCGCACACGTACGTACGTACATACTTCTCTTTCCTACGTTGGTTGACTCTTGTTTCTTCTGTTGTGTATACATTTTCCACCTGGCTAATGTCGGCTGTGTGAGGAACGATACAGAAAGGAACGTTGTTGTAGCAGGTGATCTGAAGTTGCTAAATGCTAACTGGGGATTGCGAATGACAGTAAGCACGACCAAGAAATGGTGAATTTGTTGTTATAGGAAGGACAGCTGAGTCAGAAAGTGGTGGAACTAACTAGGGGTGCTATTAAAACTAGATTAGCTGTATAGGGAAACTGAAGTGGTAGATCGTGTAAGTGATCATGAAGCTGCCTTCGTCAGAATTAAAGGTAAATGTGTGAGAAAGGACTGTTGTCAATGAAAAATCTATACATACAAAATGAGAGTTTTGTCTGTACATTGCTCAAAGTGGTATTTCTGTTTCAGTCATGTCCACAGTAACAAGGAAATGCACTTTTTAATTTTCGGTAATTTCTGTCTGTCTGTCTGTATCTATGTACACGCATCACGAGAAAACAGCTGAAGAGAATTTAATGAAAATTGGTATGCAAAGTCGGGGAATAAGTCGCTACAATCTAGGCCATAAATAATTGTATTCACGTTCAGTGAAATGGTAGTTTAGGGGAAGGCCTAAAATTTTATTCTCAAATATTTGTTATTAGTGGTCGTATTTGAATGACCATCGTCGCCATATGACCTGTGTCGGTGCGACGTAAAGCAAATAGCAATAGCAAGTTTTCCTAATATTCATCTGCAGCAATTATTCACAGTCTATTATCCTTGATTCACTTATCAAACATTTGTGAATACATACCAGTAGAGTATTAAGTTCGCGAAGGTTATGAGATCACACAACATTTTAAAAGTTAAAACATGTTTGCACCCTGCATTGGTGGTTTGAAATACGAGAAATCACACAGCATTTTAAAAGTGTTTATACCCTGAATTGATGGTTTGAAATACGAGAAAACTAGAAATCAGTATATTTAAAAATATATATTTTGGAACGTTTAAGCCCAGATTTCATTGACATTATTCAAATGCGTTAAAGTTTAAATTGAGCACCAAGAAACGAGTTAAGTAGATGTCTTTCAATACATTATGGTAAGGCGTGAGAGCCATATTGCAAACTCACATGGATACCTTTTTCATTCTTCTCCGCGGATAGAAATTAGTGTATGTCGAGATTCATCTTCAAAGCATTAGGCGCGAAAGACTTCCGATTGTCACTTAACACATTCTTGTTAGAAGAGAAGCTCCTTTCTAAGTCACAAGACGTTATTGGTGCATATTTAAATAATATTAAGTCACTGCTGTCGAGTATGCACTCAACTTGAAGTGTACTGGTGGTACCTTCTCCTCTAAGAACATCATTTATCTTGCACACACGGTGAAAACCATCATTTGGGTGCAGCACATTTTGAACTTTCCGTTTTATACTGTCACCAACTATTCAGTGTGATTGTTATACCAAAAGTTCAACACTTCTCACAATGTCAATACTTGCATGAATTTCTAAGCCAGCAGATTCTAAACGAGTCATATTGCACTCGATATAATTCCAAAGTTCGACTTAATATATGCCAGACTTTCTGACAGACTGCTGGAGAACAATTCCTGCGCAATCTTGATAGAAGAGGCATCATCTTTGTTGAAGCCGTTAACAATGTTTTTGATAGTGGAGTAGTTTTCGCAATAATATGCGGCAGCATCGAGCCACGTCCCCTAGTAAGAACCAAGACCGACTCCAATCCTCAGGCCGTAATATTATAAAAATATGGCGGCCGGATTGCTGGTATTGGCTAACACGAAAATATCACGTACATATTATATAAACGACGGTAAATTAACATAATAAATGTAACATCATAGGGAAAATCACTTTTGCAGGTATGAAAACGCTTCACCAACAATAATCACATATATTCTACTAGAAAAGAGACCAACAAGCTGATTATTTAGAAATTTCAATTCGTCAAATAACGCTTTTTCTTAGATTTCACTTCGCGGGATAGATGAAAATACACGATAAAACTGTTAAATTGATACTTCTAACATCATTTTGAATGTTTAAAAATAGATTAAGGTACGAAATTCCTCGATTTATTCGCTCTCATGAGAACTGTGAAACACAATTTGTTGCCTTAGTTTTGAAGTAGTGGACAATTTCTTAAATTCAGCACCCAACGAACAGGAAGTACGCCCGAAATAATAATGTTGTTGGCTTTACGTCCCATTAACTACATTTGTTACGGTTTTCGGAGACGTCGAAGTGCCGAAACTTAGTCCTGCAGTAGTTCTTTTACATGTCAGTAAATCTACCGACACGAGGCTGACGTATTTGAGCACCTTTAAGTACCACCAGACTGAGCCAGGATCGAATCTGCCAAGGCCAGTGCCTTAACCATCTGAGTCACTCAGCCCAAGTACACCCGATATGGTTAACCCAATGAACGGCCCTGGTAATTTTAACATAATGTTGATATATGACATAAAAGCACTTCACACAATGATAGTAAGCTTAGTAATGACACGTTCAGACACTAATATATATAATAGGTTTTTACCCATTAAAGAACATGAGAGCAAAAGCTCTATTGACTAAACATTGATATTTAACCACATGCACGAGCTTCAGTTCGGCACAGTCTGCTTGATAACAGATAACCATAGCATGAATCGGAAGGTGTTGGTAGTGTAAAACCCTACGTTACAGACCCAGCCAATCCCTCTAAGTCACTATTTTTTCTGTGTAACAGTATAAAGATTTCTCCAACTGTCACACTTATACGTTTTGTTATACTCCAAGATCCAGCCAAACATTTCCGCAGGCAAAGCACAGATTATTGTAAAATAAACTTGCATCTAAATCACTCGGCACTTTGAAGCACATAGACTCTGACGGAATAACACAATATCAATTATATTCTATCCAAATTAATATTTTTCGAGGAACACGAATAGTTTGGAAGTAGAGAAATGGCTTCCCTAGCCTCAGACTTAACTTATTCTCAAAATGATGTATGCATGGTACAGTTTTGTCATGGACTTCAAAATAATCACGATGTATATTCCTAATCCATTTCTATCTTATTGTTCTATTCCGTAGGAAACTTAAAAATAGTTGTATGAGAGGCATTGCCATAGTTAGACTAAAACCTGGTCCACCTAGTGCATTCATGTTCTTTAATGGGTAAAAACACGATCAAAACAAGCATATTCTCACATTACTGCGTATAATTACAGGTCGTATGTGTCAACTGACTCATATAAATACACTCGCACACTTATATTCTTCAAAGAAACTAACATTTATCGTCAACTTTCATAAAATTACACAGACTACATACGATAACAACAAACCAAAACAAACCCAGATTTCCAACAATTCCGGCTACTCGAATCGCCACCTTTGAACGATCGAGAGTAGCATTAAGGTCTGAGGATTGAAGTCGGTCTTGTAAGAACTGGCTGCGGAGGGAGTGGTATCGATATCGAAGGAGCAAACGCCTTGCAAGTCGCAAATTTTTTTTGACGTCAGATATTAATTTATCGACTTCAGGAAAATTTCCACGAATTTCTTCTGCTACCCTATGCAAAGCATGCGCAAGGCAAGTGACGTGAATCATTCGTGGATGAAACAGCTTTAGGACTACAGCAGCTTTCGCCATGTAGCCTACTGAGTCGCATCAGTAACAAAGAGAACGACATTTTCCCGCTTAATTTCATCCTTCCACAAAAATTTGTGTGCATTATCTGAACGAATTACAATCGTTGAATGATTTGCTCTCTCTAAAACTTCTGAGGTTAGTAGAAAAATATCCCCCACGGTGATCAGCACGGAGTGTTCCAATAATTACATTCCCTATATATCTATCTGCAGTGTCCATCGTCTCATATCCAAATCTTGTTGTCTGCTACACTGTGTCGTATTCGATTTAGAGTATCTTCATAGCAACACGATAAATAGTTTTTTCGCAGTATTGATTCTGCAGGAACATATTTTTTAGTGTATTTATCCAGGAAATTCTTGAAATGTCTAATAAGTCATCATCTGCATCTTCTTCTAGATGTGATACTGTGTCATTATCACCGAACCGTTCATCTGTCTAGTCAGTGTTTGCAGACACCATCATCTCACGAAGTTCCTGTGGAAAATCCGAACGTCTGTGAATCACTGAAGATCTAACAGTCTTATCGAATATCAATTGCTGCTTCTTCTTATCGACATATTGTCGTTTGACATTGCTGCTGTGTTTTGCCGTGTTACATTAAAACGTTTTTCCGCCACGACTTTCACTTAACACAATTTGCAAAATAGAACAAAACCGTCCGTACAGAAATATTCTTCTGTATAGGAGGGATACTGACTGGAGGGTGATTGGGGATTTAAATGAGACTATAGAGTGGGTACGTGGGAAACTGGGAGTGAGATTTCTAGATCTTAATGGGTGGGTAGAAGATGGGGATCTGCGCTCAGATGGCCTTCACATACACCGCAGTGGTACGTATAAGTTAGGAAATTTGTTTGGAAGGGTAATAGGGAGGTACATTCAGGGTCTAGCGAGCGGTGATACGGTTACAGGGATCTTAACACTAGTAGAAGATTTTTCCTTAGACATACTGGAATGTGTGCTGGGATACGATTTGCTGTAAACTGACGCTTGTGTAAGTGAAGGGAGGTTGAGGTTCTAATATCTCAACAAAGACAAGTGAGCAATTACCAGAAGTAATTAGACGGGATTTTCCGGATTATTTCTGTCTCTGCCTGGGAGACCGGGTTGCCGAGTACAGCGGGTTGGTTAGGGTGAGGTCTATGACCTTCATTGTATACAAAGAGTATTCCACTTGTATTATATCAACAGCGTGATGCCGAGAAGCAGTTTTGTGAACACTAGTTCGCATTCGGTAAGTTGATGATTTTGCACTCATACAGCTGTTGTCAAACTGCCGAAATAATATGACGTTTCTACTAAAATAGCTCAAAATATGACTTTATGGCAAAAATAGCCAAAATATGCATTTGGGCTATATAACAAATGAAAATCACTTAAATGTGACGATAAACACCTGATTTTCACCGAAAACCAATCAGACAAGAAAATAGAGACAAAGAAAAAAATATGAGTTTTTCTAAACATCCGAGCACTAGTTATGACCTATGTTGACTTCAGCTAGGAAAACCACAGTCAGTCTTTCTGAGAATCCCGTAGCGAAGCACGGGTACATCAGCTAGTGGTACATTAACTTGTAAACAGCCGGGATGGGTTTAAAGCAATTGTTGTGGAGTGTGAAAACAGTTATGTACCTTTAAAAGTAGTAAGGACCCATTATATTATAACAGGGAAATAAAGAGATTATAAGGAAGTGCAGAATAGAAATAGAGTTAGGAATGGTTGTGGGAGAAAGGAGAGATTGAAGCAGCTTACTAGGAAATTGAATTCAGCGAAAAAATCAACTGAGGCTAACATGATGGAAAATACAATTGGCAGCCATGTGCATTTTAGGGAACAGTGGAAGGACATGTATAGATACTTTAAGGCAGAAACAGGTTCCAGGAAGGACATTCCAGGGATCATTAATGAACCAGGAGAGTGTATATGCAAGGACTTATAGAAGTCAGAAGACCGAGCTCGATAGCTGCAGTCGCTTAAGTGCGGCCAGTATCCAGTATTCGGGAGATAGTAGGTTCGAACCCCACTGTCGGCAGCCCTGAAAATGGTTTTCCGTGGTTTCCCATTTTCACACCAGGCAAATGCTGGGGCTGTTCCTTAATTAAGGCCACGGCCGCTTCCTTCCCATTCCTAGCCCTTCCCTGTCCCATCGTCGCCATAAGACCTATCTGTCGGTGCGACGTAAAGCAACTAGCAAAAAAAAAAAAAAAAAGAAGTCAGAAGTATTCAGTTAGCAATATGTAAATGTAGTTGCATGCAAAGATAATGTCCTCTTAGAGGAGAGGAATGATACCTGCGGAATACATTTATAAAAAGATACAAATGTTAAAAGCTAGAAAGGCAGCTGGGATTGATAAGATTTCTCGAGATATATTAAAGGCTATGAGTTACCATATCTGAAATTCTTATTTGATTTCTGTTTGCATAAAAGACGATACCAAATTAATGGAGAGTTGCATTAGTAACACCAATGTACAAGGGAAAGGGTGGGTAATTCCTGGCCAGTCAGCTTGACACGTGTTGTTTGTAAGCTTCGTGAAAGCATTCTTTCTGATTGTATTAGGTTTGTGAAATTGCTGACTGGTTTGATAGAAGGTAGTTTGTGTTTAGGAAGGGTTATTCCAGTGAGGCTCAACTTGTAGGATTCGAGCGAAATATAGCAGATATCTAAAATATCATGGAAGATTACTGACGAAAATGAGGGCTATTTGACTAGACAAAAAGGATGGTTGAATGGGTGGCTAAACTTCTAGAAAATATAATTCAGAGGATTGTAGTAGGTGAAGTGTTATCTGAACTTGTAATGATTAAGAGGCGGGGAGTCTCGCAGGGCAGTATTATTGGACCTTTGTTTTCGTATATATATATATATAAATGGTATGAGTAAAGATTTCGAATCACAGATACGGCTATCTGCAGATGATGTTATACTGTATAGAGTAGTAAATTGTGAGCAATTGCCAGGGGTCTGAATCAATGTTGTGAGATGGACAGCAGACAATTGTATGAATGTAAGTGGGATAAAAAGTCAAATTGTAAGTTTGACCAAGAGGAAAAGTCCTTTCGGTTTTAATTATTGTGTTGATGGGGTGATGGCACCTCATGGGGAACAATGTAAGTAGGCCTACCTAGGTGTTAATATAAGGAATGATCTTCACTTGGGTAATCATATTAACGATGTTATTAAGAAAGGTTACGGATCTCTTCACATGGTTATGAGAGTATTTGGGGGTTATAGTACGGATGTAAAGGAGAGGGGGTATAAGTCTCTTGTAAGACCGCAGTTAGAGTATGGCCAAAGTGTATGGGACCTTCACCAGGACTACATGGTACGAGAACTGAAAACAAATTCAAAGGAAAGCAGCACGATTTGTTCTAGATAATTTCCGAGAAAGGAGTAGTATTACGAAAATGTTGCTAAATTTGGGCTTGGGAAGACTTGGGAGTAAGGAGACGAGATGCTCGACTATGTGGTATAATTCGAACTGTCAGTCGTGAGTTGGCGTGGAATGAGAAGATTAAGCTTGAGTGGAGCTTTCAAAATTAGGAAACATCACAGTATCAAGATAAAGCTGGAATTCAGGAGGACAGATTGGGGCAAATTTGCATTTATGGGACGAAGAGTAAAGGATTGAAATCAATTATCAAGGGAAATGCTAATGGGTTTCCAAGTTCGTTGACAATATTTAAGAAAAAGCTAGATAAACAATTGATAGGTAATCTGCCATTTGGGCGACAGCCCTAAATGCAGATCATTGACGATTGATTGAGTGTGAATGAAATCTCACCAAGCACACGGCATAACCTTCTTTGTATGATTTGTTAAGATCGAATCCATTCTTTATCACTGTGGACTCAGTTAATGTTACATAGTTTTTCAATCTGTCGAAACACGAAATGTATCAATATACCAGTTATAATTGTTCTTTTTTTACAGGTGTGCGATAGTGTTACTTTTCGTGGGGGTTTTTTTTTTTTTTGCTATTTTGCTTTACGTCGCACCGACACAGATAGGTCTTATGGCGACGATGGGGCAGGGAAGGCCTAGGAATCGGAAGGAAGCGGCCGTGGCCTTAATTAAGGTACAGCCCCAGCATTTGTCTGGTGTGAAAATGGGAAACGACTGAAAACCATCTGCAGGACTGCCGACAGTGGGGTTCGAACCCACTATCTTCCGGATGCGAGCTCACAGCTTTTCGTGTTTCGACAGACTGAAAAACTACGTTATATTCTTTACATGAGATAGGGCGTGATAGATTGGCACAGCCTATTTCTTCTTACTGAGGCGTCTGCTGTTCGAATCCTGGTCAATGCGTGCAGGATTTTTGAAATGTCTGTGTGGTTTGGATTCCACGTACAATTTGGAGGGCTGGGCTATGTGGCTCAGGCGGTTGAGGGACTGGTCTACTGACTCCAACTTGGCAGGTTCGATCCTGGCACAGTCCGGTGATATTTAAATGTGCTCAAATGCGTCAGCCTCATGTCGGTAGATTTACTGGCACGTAAAAGAACTCCTGCGGGACTAAATTCTGGCATATCGGCGTCCCCGAAAACCGTAAAAGTAGTTAGTGGGTCGTAAAGCCAATAACATTATTTTTATTATTTATTATTTCAATTTGAAGGCCCCTTGGCTATGATCAGGGGCTGTCTGTCCGACGCGGTAAAGGCGTGCTCGGTTCACCCGGAGGGTCTTGAGTTCGATTCCCCGTCAGAAAGTCGAAAACTTTAAGAAGCGAAATTTCCACTTCCGGAGGTGCATATGGTCCTGAGGTTCACTTAGCCTACACCAAAAATGAGTGCCACGTTAATTCCTGAAGGCAAAGGCGGCCGGGCGTAGACATTAAGTTATAACGTTGGTTTCTTTTTCTTTTGGACCCTTGATGTTCGTCATCTCAGTTAATGTAAATCTAACGACCCTTAGTCCAAATCAGGACTGACAAGTTATGAGGCCTCAACCATCGTCATGGAATTTTAACTTGCCAGCTGGCACGGCTTACCACGCGCCCCAGATAGGATTGCAATGATGTATCAATTCTGGAGAAAATCTACCTCACCACCACATTGTTTAGATTTCACGAGTAGTCACCTATTGTTAAATCAGGGATGCACTCATTCATCTCATCTTGTGATCAGCGGAGTTAAGTTTTATCTATCACACCCCTCCGTATGCCCCAAGCCGAGAGTTGAATCTTGTTTCTGCGACTTTGCCTTTTTTGACCTGAGGCTCAACGACGTACTCCGGTCTGTACAAATAGCAAACAAACAGTTGTTACCTGTAGTGTCCTGCCGATAATTTGCCAGATAGATGTTGTGATCTAACATATTCGTGAATATATAAATATGTGTGTGTGTGTGTGTGTGTGTGTGTGTGTGTGTGTGAAATCAACCTCTTTGAGCGAACTGAAAGTCCCGTAAATAAAGACTGGTTAAATCTACAGTATCATTCCAAGATTTGGATTTCACGCTGACAGTGACTATCCTGAGTATGACTTTTCCTTACTAGCATAAATTCAGAAAAAAATAGGGATAGAGCCACATTTTTAATTCCTGCACACCCACTGCAGACTAGATTTAGAAACTTGTAGTTAGGCGCACTACCATGGATCGCACAGATTTTTTGACATTCTGTACACTAATAAGTAGGCCTACATGGGACTAATACACGGAGGTGCCCTAAACGCTTATCATAGATCTACGGCGTGTTGCGAAAATGCATGTCATGGAATGGCGTTATACATTACTGTTCTCTCCTCGATTTACAGTTAGTTCATTGTGATGGTGAATGATTATTTTAAGAGGGAAAACTGCGTGATGATTCAGTCTCTTCAATCAGTTACTAGAAATCGAAAATGCTTTTGTATGGTTATTAGAAGCTTGACTGAAGCAAAGCAAATGTTCTTCTTTACTTGCAAATTTTAAAGTCGTTCGAATTTGTAACCGTGTGGTATGTCAGCAGAAATAAATAATTTACACCCTCGTTTCTCCATTGCCTTATCTCTATAAATTTATGTTGTTGCGTTGTTGTTGTGATCCAGAAGCGGACCCTTGACCACCCACAGAGCGAGTTATTTTCGGTACGTGAAGTTGTGAGTTTTAAGCTTTAAGCATTTATTTTAATTTTCAGGCCATCCCGGCACATATTTTGCTGTAAGCCAACGAGAAAAGTAACTGGATTTCATTCGAGCTACGACGACGATTGGTGATTCAAGGTGACAAATATAGAGTTCATCGAGCTCTTGAGCGATTTACGGGAACCGAATAATGAAGTTGTGTACTTGAAACAAGAGCAATTGCAAAATACTCTGTGACTGGAGCAGGAAACGTGAAATCTTACATTTCATTGTAGATTGGTATACTTGCGGTTTTTTTTCGTTCTCTCTGTTCCTCTTAAAGCGGACGCTCGGCTGTAATCCAGCAGTTACCACAGTAGCTTCCCACCTGGTTGGTCCGGTTTCCGTTCCCGGTTATGCCACGTTTTTAAGACCAAGCCCTTTTTATAAAACTCCACCAGTGAGTAGGTACAGTACTCGAAATAAGTAATGGCCCTAATGAATTGTTGAAGATCCGGCTATTAGACACTGTGCATGCAGGAGGATGCAAAGCATTGTTTACGCGTGGGCGCAGAGGGATTGTTAATTTGCTGCAGGTCGATCTTTATCGTATTAATTATTACATTCATAAACAGGCGAGTAAAATACAAATGTCTTATCACGACGAGTGCTAAATAAAACACATCTAATCGAAAGTAGCCGTAGTAGCGTCTAGTTTCAGAAGTACACAGTGACACTCGTAATTCACATAATATACACGCCGAGAATTAAGTTGGCCCAGCGATAGCGTACCCGCTCCTGAACTCAGAGGTTGAAGGTTCGAACCTCTCTGCGGCGAAATGTATATTATTTGTTTTTTTCAAGCAACATTTTACTTAGTCCGATTTTAATGTTGTTCTTTTTCTTCTTTATCTGTTTACTCTCTAGGGTCGGTTTTCCCTTGGACTCAGCGAGGGATCCCATCTCTACCGCCTGAAGGACAGTGTCCTGGAGCTTCAGACTCTGGGTCGGGGGATATAACTGGGTAGG
The DNA here is from genome assembly GCF_040414725.1 of Anabrus simplex. NCBI lineage: Eukaryota > Metazoa > Arthropoda > Insecta > Orthoptera > Tettigoniidae > Anabrus > Anabrus simplex. The sequence continues at coordinate 408,063,144 of NC_090265.1, read as the reverse complement.
ATGACCAGTACCTCGCCCAGTCGGCCTCACCTGCTATGCTGAACAGGAGCCTTGTGTGGGGATGGGAAGATTGGAAGGCATAGACAAGGATGAGGGAAGGAAGCGGCCGTGGCTTTAACTTAGGTACCATCTCGGCATTTGCCTGGAGGAGATGTGGGAAACCACGGAAAACCACTTCCAGGATGGCTGAGGTGGGAATCGAACCAACCTCTACTCAGTTGACCTCCCGAGGCTGAGTAGACCCCGTTCCAGCCCTCGTACCACTTTTCAAATTTCGTGGCAGAGCCGGGAATCGAATCCGGGCCTCTGGGGGTGGCAGCTAATCACACTAACCTCTACACCACAGAGGCGGGCCGATTTTACTGGTACTGACATTAAATCGCATTTTCGTTGCTCTTTTCATGTGCATTTGGATACGAGTTACAATGGTAATAATTTATCCCAACTTCGTGGATTAAGCCCATTATTACGACCCGATGCTTTTCCTGACGCTAACCCTATGTAGAGGAGTGTATTTACTGTTTCATGTGTCGGTAGTGGTTTGTAGTGATGTGCGTTGTATGTAAATAAAGATGTTTTAAGATGATCGCAAACCTCCAGACCTCGTTCTAAATCAATTAACCAAACGCGACTGGAATTCCCCGACCCCGTCGGGAAGCTAACTCGGGACCCTCTGAATTTTAGGCCAGTTCACTGGCCATTCAGCCAAAGAGCCGGACATGGGCTCAGCTACCGTTTGCAAACATTTTGATTTTACGCCCTGCTTGCGCGTAAATTTGACTTTCCGCTGTTTCAGATGCCACAGCAAATCGGATCCCTCTTGGACGATCTGTGTCTGAGATTTTAATTAATTTTGTCAGTTAAACACCGAATGTTTCACCAGAGATCTTTAACATACGAACATCATGCTGTATGGAGCGTCGAATGAACATTGTTTCCCTCGCCATTCAAAAATCTGACCTCCTCTGCCGAGTTTAAGCCCACTATATTGGGATCCGGAGGCCGACACGCAATCGCTGATTTGCAGTGGGATCAACCGTTTGAGGAGTCATACGAGACGTCCATCTCAACTGACTGGCAAGGCCTATCACCACGGGCTTACGTTGCCTGTAATTAGTACCATTATTTGAGAAACACCACGGATCTGGGCGTTGCCCCTGATTAGTACCATTATTATGTATGAGCTACAGCGTGGGTCTGCGTTGCTTACGATTAGTACCCACTATGTGAGGAACACCGGGGATAGTGCGAGGTGTGCATGGTACCGAATATGACCCACGCTACATGAACTGGCGTCAAAGGTCGGGGCACCTTAGCGAGTCATATTGGCTGCGGCTGAATCTCTCGCGATGACGCTGGCGTGTTGGAATGCACCCGGGTCCAGTTAACCGCTCATAAATATATATTAGAGAACGCGTTGCTTCCTTTCGCCCCAGAACGTTATCCCCAAATATTCTTTTTCAGCAGGATAACCATCCGGCGCGCCAGTCACCGGACCTGAACGTCATGGAGAACGTATGGGCTATCTTAAAACGAAGGACTCTCGTCAGCGTCTGTTCAGACAACTCGCTGAAGATTGCAGACCATTTGTAGAATAAAGTTCTCAGGATCTCGTAACCATGAACCAGTGGCGGCGCGTGACTCGTCATGGGGGTTCAACAGAAGGAAAAAATCCCCCCCTCAATATCTCCTCGCCCCTGTGTCATTACTAAGTTCAGGGAATGGGCATAACGGTGCACATAATGTGCATGCCCAAAATCTTCCCTGATGAGAACTTGCACCCTGAATGGTGACCACTCATTACATTTGCTCCATCGTAACCTTATGAAATCAACTTATCTCTATTATCCACAACTTCGCTCAAAGAAAATGTTAAACACTCTGCTATTGTCTTAGCATCATGACTAGAGGGTAGAGGAAACCCCAGAATCTTTCAACTGGCTTACCGTTGGGAAGAACGTTAATAAATTGTGCTGTAGTTGATATATCGGTGGTCTCATCTGCCATTACCGAAATGAAGTGCGCTGTGGTGATTCTTTTTCCTCACGACAGATTTCATACATGCACGAAAGCAAATCATTCTGAATGTCTTTCGAGGTACCTTAGAAAACAGTAGCTTTGGACAGACAGTCTCTTAATGCAACGTCAATTTCAGAACTAAAATTGACGAGGCCTCGAAATATGCCAGGATTCGATGATTCACTTGATTCGTCATGCCCGCGCAATGCCATCTCAAACGCGCCACAGAACTTTACACAGCACATAACGATTTTTCCGTACTTGGTCGTTGTCTCTTTCCACAGACTGCCTGTAAGCACAGTCAAATTACTGACGGTTATCATGTCTTCCCAGGAGATCGAATTGTAACTGGGCAAGCATATGAGATTTAGAACTTTTGTATTTCTTTATTATTATTTTTTGGGGGGATAAATATCCTATATCTACCACTCCGACTTTGGTCCAAGTCCCTTCGCTTTCGTCACTCATGAATCGTAAAAAAGGAAAATAAATCAACATGTTAGTAATTTCGTGCTAGAGGCTTTACGTCGCACCGACACAGATAGGTCTTATGGCGACGATGGGATAGGAAAGACCTAGGAGTTGGAATGAAGCGGCCGTGGCCTTAATTAAGGTACAGCCCCAGCATTTGCCTGGTGTGAAAATGGGAAACCACGGAAAACCATCTTCAGGGCTGCCGATAGTGGGATTCGAACCTACTATCAGTAATTTCGTACCCACAGATCCACTCAATTCTTTTATATGGTATAAATCCATTCTGAATTTACGCACGATTTCATTACTTTTACTTTCAGGATGCCTCGTTATATCAAGATCAGGCATAGGGCGTCCGGCATCCTTAATCTTAAGTTTACGCTCAAGAGAGAGAGAGAGAGAGAGAGAGAGAGAAAAGAAAAGTTTGTCTTCTTAAGTATCATATCACTGTTCAAACTCATTATGTAGGTCCTTACCTTTCCCGGGAACAAAAATTATGGACGCAACTACAGTGCACAAAAATACACAGCAACTACAGTGCACAAAAATACACACACGGAGAAAATATTGTAACTTCTTTAAGTCCTAAAAATTAAGTTTCTGAACGGCACAACAGTGCAGAAAAACACTCACACGTTTGCACAGCGAACAGTAATATTACGAATTATGATAACTATTGCAAACTGTTGTAAACACTAGAATCACACTTGAAAAACAGAGTAAACTTTAGGGATGTGTGTTCGCAATGTTGGTAATTTAATTTTAAGAACTCCTGTGGCTAGGCAATTAGCGTTTTCTTTGGTATTACATTCCCGTTACTCTTTGCCTCAGTGATTTTTAAGCTAATTTTCTCTCCAAAAAGCAATTATTCCAAAGAAGACAAATTAACATATGTTTAGTAAATATTGATGTATTTGGGAAAATACGTCAATTGGAATTTGGCAGTTTAATGTGACTGCTGGCAGTAATGATGCTCTTCAACACTAGCGCTAATTATGTGCACTATTTTCTGCTACGTATTTGTATTCCTGTAAGGGCAACAGATGGCAGGCACGTACTTACCCCAACTCAAGGTCTGTCTAGGGAGGTCTGGTCACGCTACCACAATCCTTTGCGGTGGCGGCCATATTGGGTCTCAAATATCGTTGTTACGTGGGCGTGCCTGATGTAATGATGTGAGTTATTACTTGTATTTTGAAGGAAAACGGGATACTGCACCGCACCAAATTGTCAAAATAAGACAACTGACGGAATTAGAGTGTTTCGCTTCCCGAGAGATAAGAAAAGGAGAGCTCAGTGGGTACAAAACTGTAGGCGTGACAAATGACAACCTACAGATAATTGCTTCTTGTGCGAGGTTAGTGAAGTTATACATTCGTATTATTCCTGAATAACAGTATGTTTATATGAACTATGTTTTATATTTATAGGTCTTATTATGTTTTTTTTTTCTTTTTGCTAGTGGCCTTACGTCACACCGACACAGATAGGTCTTATAGCAACGATGGGTGAGGAAAGGCCTAGGAGGTGGAAGGAAACGGCCGTGGCCTTAATTAAAGTACAGCCCCAGCATTTGCCTGGTGTGAAAATGGGAAACCACGGAAAACCATCTTCAGGGCTGCCGACAGTGGGGTTCGAACCCACTATCTCCCGGATGCAAACTCACAGTCGCGCGCCTCTAACCGCACGGCCAATTCGCCCGGTGTATTTTCTTCTAGCATCATTTTGAAGAATGGCAATTTGAACTAAAGAGGGCAGATGGACGGAAACTACTCAAGTGGAATTCCATCCCAAAAATTTTCGAAGTCCCTAATCCACCTAAGTCTTTGACATATAACAGGAAACCTCCCAGAGAAAGAGAATTGTCTTTCAAAACAAGCAAGAAAAGTAACAGGAAATGTGTAATATTAGTATTGATGTTTATGAAAATTTCCTTTTCATGTATCCGGCTCCATGGCTAAATGGTTAGTGTGCTGGCCTTTTGTCACAGGGGTCCCAAGTTCAATTCTCGGCAGGTTCAGGAATTTTAACCATAATTGGTCAGTTTCTCTGGCACGGGAGCTGGGTGTATGTGTCGTCTTAATCCTCATTTCATCCTCATCACGACGCGCAGGTCACCTACGGGAGTCAGATCAAAAGACCTGCACCTGGCGAGCCGAACTTGTCCTCAGACGCTCCTGGCACTAAAAGCCAAACGCCATTTCATTCCATTCCTTTTCATGTAAACTACAAACTGTATCATTCTAACCCTACATGCAACGTAGAAATGTTTCACAGATATTTGAAATACTTGTTCCTGTTCAGTTACCAATTATAATCACAACAAACAATAGGCCTATCACTTCAAACCAACAATTTATGTCCAGCTGGCCATCATTACAACAATTGTATTGATAATAGCAGTCTTAAACTGTACCGATACTGTAGTTATTATTTACAGCTAAATTTCATTCATCTTAAATGCTCTATAGAGTACATTCTATGGCTGGACAAATACTTAAAGATCACAATACTCGCTTCACTCGCACTAACCAACTACTGTAATTTAATGTACCGTAGCCTAACATAATATCCTAATGTAATCCCTAAAATAGTCTAACCTAGGTTAACTCAACTTAATAATGACTGAATTTCTATTTCTTATGAAATCGTGTCTACCAATGGCTTTAATTTTCTTAACCATTATTATTATTATTATTATTATTATTATTATTATTATTATTATTATTATTATTATTATTATTTGCACGAATATTAGGACTCACCTAAGAGCCCCGTGGTCGCCAACTCAAGCTCCCTGGTTAGGAGAGCCTGACGCCCCTTTCAGTCGCCTCTTATGACAGGCAGGGGATACCGTGGTTGTTGTTCCATTGCCCCTCTTAATAAAGAAAACGCTGAAGGTGATTTATTACAACCGTCGTTTAGTACTTTAAATACCGGTACAGTACTTCAAGTTCAGTATTTCATGTACCGGTAATCATGATATGACACAGGTGCTGTACAGATTTCTATATTTCTGTCAATAAGATTACGTATTTGACAGATGATATTAATAAGAAACACAGTAAGACCAATTTGTAAGGAAGTAAAAGAGAATAACATGAACTTTTCTGTTGATTCTTGTTTCTCAGAAAAGAAAAAGAATAGAATTTCAGGCTCTGTTAATTATCTTCCTATTCAAATAGCTGTGAATGTATTCATATCATTTAAGTGTTATACAGTTACATATACATGGCCAGGAGATGCCCAATTAAATTCTTTATCAAAATTGGTTGGTATTTTGTTTTTATGTCAATGTACGGTACCGAAATCCTCTAAATTCGAATACACTTGCCTTTGGTTACCCTCGCTTAAAGACCCAATATGGCGGCTCCATAAGTAGCATTCGTGACTTGACCTCCCTAGACAGACCTTGCCCCAACTTACACAGACCTTGTCCCAACCAGGGAGTAGAGAATACAGGGAGCTGCCCGCTACACTACTCTCTGTGGCTATCGCTTGAAGCCAACGGCCACGCCCCCCATGGTTACCAAACATGGCAGTTCTTACGTTGTGGATATATACAAACTAAGACATTTTCTCCGGAGTAGGGAAACTTCGAATCGCTCAATTCAATAGAATCGTTTTAAAAAACAAGGCGATTAACTGTAACAAAATTTTCTGGCAAACAGACTTATTAATGCTCTTTTACTAAGCTAAAGCGTTTCTCATGACCCGCAGCCTTAAATCTACCCTCTCGCTAGTTGATTATCGCTACTATAAACCCTATATATTAAAAACAGTAGGTGCAAATCTTCACCAGATATCAGTAAAGATAAGGAGTAGGCTATTTATAATGGCGTACCGCAATCTGAATGCTTTAGGGGAATGCGCAATAAATCACCAAACTGGGCTTAGAAACATTGTTTACTACATATTTTGGAGTGGTGGTGGAGGTGATTATTGTTTTAATAGGAAGTAAAACCGTCAAGTAAACCTTCTTCTGACACAAGTGGAAACAATGCAGGACTCAGCTAAGGGCCCCTTGGACGCCAACACACACTTCGAAGTGAAGAGACCCTTAGGTCCTTAATCGCCTTTTTTGACAAGTGGTGGTGATTATTGTTTTAAGAGGGAATACAACTAGGCAACCATCCTCTATTAACACTAATCAGAGAAAAATGAAGATATCGGTCAAAGAAAGACAAGGTCCATGAAGTCCCAGAAAATGAAAGACTCCCTCGCCCTCGAGTCCTCTTATAGCCTCGGGGTCGGAAAAGGACACGAGTTGACCATCGGAGGTCGGACATGATAGATTAAAATTACCCTGGTAAAAGTGGAAGTAATGCCAGGGCTCAGCTAAGGGCCCCGTGGTTGCCAACCCATGCTCCCAAACTGAGAGCTCCTGGGGCCCCTTTCAGTCGCCTCTTACGAGAAGCATGGGATATCGTGGGTGTTGTCCTTCTACCCTCACCTCCCCAGGGACTTACGACAGGCAGGGGGTACCATGGGCTTTATTCTACAGTACAGGAAGTACAACTGGGCAACCATTCCCTATTAACACTAATTAGGAGGAAAAATGGAAGGGATCCGACACTTCGAAAAGTGAAGATATCGGCCAAAGGAAGACAAGGGCCACGAAAGGCGGGAAAATGAAAAAAGACCTTAGGCCTGGAGTGCTCTAATTCTTCAAAAATAGTAGGTACTGCATTCACCTTCCAAACAACTTTCTTCATGGCCCGATCAAATAATTCCGGTTTAAAATGTGCTGAACATATTCTGGTGTAAGGAGATGGTATCCAATTTTCCCTTCAAATGGCCTTAATCCATTCCGCTCTCCTTTCTTCACGAATAGGAAACCTCAGGAAAAGTTGACGATAAACAACAAGTCTAACCTAAAAATTCTTACAAAAAGTGGACGGTGCTTCTGAGACTCCGAAATACAATGGAGGTAGTATAATGTACTGTACTACATATTTAAAAAAGCCATACTTAGAATCTTACCTGTGAAATGTTATTCCTGGAATATTTTTGGGTTTACGATTCTTGCAACCGTATGCACAACACGACATTGTAAGAGCTACAACTGAATATTAGTATCTCTTTTACATTTTAGCGTATCGTACAGGGTTTGCATCCGAAAATTCCCGCAATTACAATTTGCGTACACCGTATTCACTTCAATGAGCTGTGATAGATTTGACTATCAAAAAAGAGCATGCGTTCTCGCGCCTATTTACGACCACGCCCTCTATGTAGACCACTGTCATTGGGCTTCACTCTCAGAGCTCCAAGGCATCTCCCTGTGTTTTCTTTACTCTCTGGTCCCAACCAAATACAGTAGAGACAATACGCGACACTTACGGATTTCGCCTTGCTAAAATGGGAAACAATTCGACGGTGGCGCTCCTAGTGACTTGACCTGAACAAATCGCGCTAAATTCAAATATCAATGGAAATGTATATACGGAAATGGATAAATAAATTACGTCTAGAAAGAAAGTGGTATTGAGATATTAACTTCGAAGTTGCTAAAGTAATTCTGGATAGGTAAATGAATGAATAATTATTTAAAATGTTATTATTCAAAGACTGAAATTAGACACATAAACAAGATATGACAGTTGGATTTGTCTTTTTTCTCATTTAAAAACCATTGTATGATCACATTAAGACACTTGTCAATAAAAATATCGGCACATTCCTTGCACACATGATGCAATGAATTAACATTTAAAAGCTGGACAATTTTCCTCTTAACATGAAGCCTATTAACAGAAAGAAAATCTATAAAATTCCTTCTTTAATCTGAGAAGAGGGATTAAAGAAAGAAAAGTATGAAAATGTTGTCGATAGTGATGCTTTGAGGAATATTTACGTACAATTAGAGTAAAAATGTAATATACCCTTGGCCGTATAGTCGAGGATTTTTAAAGTCGCTGGCCTGGAAATAATCTGAACAGATCTTATAATTCTTATATAAGCGTAACGTCCCTTCTTTCTTGTACACCTTATCCAAATCACTTCTGTGACATTTCAAAACCCACAGATCACATCTACAACAACACATCGGTATTGAAGGTTAACTGCTGCACTATACAATAAAATATGCGTATTACATTTTATGCCAGTTAAAATATGGGTCGAGCAGGTCAAAAGATTATAAAGTACTATAAAAATCTCTGTCACTGGAAGAATATATATGCAAACACAATATTACTTGCATGTTCTTATCACGAGGGAACCTGAAGAACGACCGCGCATTTTTCTCTACTTCGTAATTACTGCAGCCAAACACAGCTCATACCTTTCCCCTCATGTTGAGAGGAGATATCAAGGAATGACCCACGCTACTATTTTATTATGTCAACTCACTGAAAACGCATAACTAACACCAAAAACTTCACGCAAAAATACACGTGCTTTTATGAGAGAATCAGTACTGTTCAGGTCTATCCGCTAGAGTGAGTTCCAATAGCTGTCCCTCGATATCTCGCTCAGTGTCGCGTATTGTCTCTACTGTATTTGTCCCAACACCCCCGACAACACGACTAGAGAGAGTGGCATATTGCGCATGCGTAAACCACGGATATCTGTTTCTGTGATATCCTGGTCTTGTCTACGTACCGGCCGATGGCCCCCCGCACCTCGCCACTCCCTTCGTCCAGGTACGAACGGAGAGATCGCCTTCCAAGAAGGCTCATTCCAGAGAAGTATCCAGCCACGGAACGTGCGCAGTTCACATGAATTGAAAGCCAGTGCGAGTATATTACGGATAGATGGGCTAAGCAAGAGCTTCGTGATTGACAAGGGAGTTATGAATATTAAGTGGTTGAATAAAATTTGATATAAACTGGAGGTTCATTGCTCCATTGCGCTATACCAGAAACCGCCACTACCATGAACCTACTACCCTGGCGGAGCAGTGGAGAGGTGATACTCCCACGTGGCGCGGTCCAGGTGGTGGATGCCTACACATAGCCTACTCCTGTCGAGTAGCACAAATTGGTCTGCTCAAGGCTTAACGTCGCCATCCGACGGACGAATCACCATCAACAGCGTCATATGCCCTCACTCCATATGAGTATTGCGGAGAGGTTTGGAATTTAATCCAGGCTTTGGTCACGCAGTTTAGTGCCGGCCAACATTCCGATTAAAATTTTTCGACAAACGGTGTCAGAACGTTTAGATTTCAACGCCTTAACAGTCATGGTAACCAGGCGGGCTCTCCCACGTATTTTCAGGTACAGTGATGAAATTTCACTAATTAGGCGATAAACGTGCGTGGCCTTTGAGTTTAGGTCTAAAATATGTGAGCTTTAACATGGAAAATAAAATGTTACATACAACTGAGCTGTGACTTCATTTGATGTGTTCTCTTTCATGACTGAGCTTAAACCATTACATTTATTCTCTCCGAAATACATCTCAGTACGTTTGCACACATGGACATCTTTCTTAGGCATATACAGATTACCTCTATTCTGAAAAAGAAAATGAGTGTATAAGGACTTTCTAATAATAATTTTTATGTTATTTATTTTACGTCCCACTAATTACGTTTACGGTTTTCGCAGGCGCCGAGGTGCCAGAATTTGATCCCGCAGGAGTTTTACATGTCAGTAAATGTACCGACACGTAGCTGGCATATATGAATACAGGTATCTTTAAATACCACGGGACTGAGCCAGGATCGAACCTGCCAAGATGGAATCAGAACGCCAGCGTCTCAACCGTCTGAGCTACGCAGCCCGGCTAAGGACATTCTTTTTGTACAACAGCTTCCTTACAAGTATCGCATTGTAGAGAATTGGCTAACATCTTTACCACAAATCCTGAGATATATTCAATAATATTCTGTGATGATAAACCTAACACCCCATTTTGATTGATACAAGCTTACCAATCCTTCCACTCTAATTTTAACAGTAATTTTGACATCCTTATAATGTATCTTCAAAAAGATTAGAAGAGACCGAGACCGCTGTTATTCAGTTACTAACACCAGCAAAACAAAAAATTAACTTGTAACCAAATGTTGTACTATTATTATTATTATTATTATTATTATTATTATTATTGTTATTATTATTATACCGGTACCATTATTATTAGGCCCTATGCCGCACTCAATCACAAGGGGGCTAACGCCAACAAATTTCCATCGGAAGGAAGTTAATTAAGCATCTTTAATCGTACATTTATTGCATTAATAAGTAGACAACAAGTGTAGCCTACATGAGCACAAGTACGCCACTTACCGGTGTGTTCAAACTCCTATTCCTTCCTTATTCTTCCTTCGTGAATAGTATAAACCACACCCAAACACTACACGGGTAATCATCATTCTGTCACACAGTAGTTTTTCGAAAAATTAATGTGAAATGTACATAAAAACAACATAAAACAAAACTACACGTAACATAGTAACATGCATGTTTACAGTGAATTTGTAGTGACTTACGATGGCGGCCACATTTTTCCGGCCATCCCAGTATCGGCATTATGAATGTTGATATTTTGTATTATCTCCATTCAACGTGGACATGAGTAGGACGTCCCATGGGAACTTTAAGGCAAGATCGGCCAGTTCATTTCCAAATTGTACCATATGTTATATACATCAGTGTAAATAGTTATAAAAATAGTTTTTAAGAGTAGGTCTAGTATAAGTTAATCTCCTAATACGCTGAAAAATGTATAGATGTTTTAAATTCCACTTGTTTCATGCCATTCTCATTATCGGCATTATGAGAGTTGACACTTAGTGTTATTTCCATTGGATGTGAACATTAGTTGGACGTCACATTGGAATTTCAAGACATGAACGGCTTATTCACTCTAAATTATGACCTTAATGTTCTTGTACTTCAGTGCAAATTGTTATATAAAACATATGATTTATGAATAATCCTAGTATAACATCCACTCAGAGCGCTGACTTGGAGTTAGAATTCATGGCTGATGATGCCTGCAATGACAGGCGAAACATGTAGCATACTCAGACTTAATATAATGACAGTAATATAGTCCTAAAGACTTTACTAGTATTGAACAGGTGGTTTCAATAAATTAATTGTTTAACATTTAATAATTGAATTTCAATAGGTCAATATGAAAATAATCCCTTCTAATTGTAATATTATTTTCTCCGAGGACGCCACTATTTGTGTGATTTAATTGTACGCTCATCCATGTAGATACAGATACTCGAAAAAGTATTCGTACACGTCACATTATGCGAAAACGGGACGTACATGTGCGTAGATTTAAGGGAAAATATAAAAAGGTAATATAAATAAAACACGGATTGCATAGTTTGTAATGTTAGTTATTTATTACATTCAATAATTGCTTACAATATGAAGGTACATCTGAAACAAAAAAAAAACCAACCCCATTCCCTCTAAAGAATTACACACGGAATAAGTATTCGTACACCATATCCAATCCGAGACGTTTGTTCACTTGTCAATACTTCGTCGGGTTCCCCTTTGCCTTTATTATTGCCTGCAGTCGTCGTGGAATGGAAGCAACTAAATTCACGGTAACCGATGACGCAATGTTGTTCTGTTCTTCCAGTATAGCAGTTTGGAGATCATTCCTGTTGTAGATTACCCTGGATCGTAATTTTCTGTCCACTATCTCCCATACTTGCTCTATTGGATTGATGTCGAGGACTGAGGGGTTGTAGGAAGATGCTTTGGCACGTTGTAAAGTATCCACATCTTTGTATTTTGGGCGGTGTGTTTTGGATCATTGTCTTGCATGAACATGAAATTATGTTCCAAACCAAGTTTCCTACCACTGGGTATAAGATGTGTTTTGAGGATATTTATGTAGCATTTGTGATCCATGGTTCCCTCTATAAAACATAAATTTCCAACACCGGCTGCACTCATGACCCCCTCACACAATAACGGAGCCCCTCCATGTTTGACTGTAGGAGTGACATTTCTGTGTTCGGTTTTCGCCACGCTAATCTTCTCCCAACGGAACCAGATACGTTATATTTACTTTCATCGGTGAAAATCACACGCTTCCAAAATCCCTCCGTCTTATCCACGTGTTTTAAGGTGAATTCTAGGTGTTTCTTGCGGTTCCTTGCCTAACAAAAAAATCTCCTAGACACTCGATCATTATACCCTGCTATTTTCAAGGTATTTCGCGCAGTATCTGTGCATACCTTAACGCCCCGCTTCTCCAACTCGGCAGCAATCTGAGGGGCACTAGTTTTCAGATCCTTTTTCGCAGTTCGAACAATAAACGCCGTGTCCCTCTGAGACTACTTGGAGACGACCGCTTCTGGGCCTGTTCCGTACATTTTTAGTCACACAATACCTGTCATTGATGGATTGAACTGTGGACCGAGGTCGATTGATTATTCGTGAAATGTTAGACAGGGACTTAGTTTCATTGTGAAGCTTGATAATTATTTTCCTTTCCCCTTGTGTTGTTTTGTGGCCTTTTCTCCCCATTGCGCTTGTTTGGACCTTGTGTCAACTGCAGGCGTACACAGCGATTGTACATGAACTGCAGTACTAGCGTGCCAATACATGTACACCGTACATGTACATGTACATGGAAAGGGCCCTGCGAGTGACTACAAGGAACTGCTTCTTGGTGTACGAATACTTGAGGTACGCAATGTCAGACTCAACCTGTACAATCAACGATCTAGACCTCTTGATGCAATGAAATGGGGCCAAAGGACGTTCAGACATTGTGCCTCGTTCTATATTCATCCATACAGTCCCCGTGCATATCAGTATATTTATCCAGAGACGCCACGAATGTATAGTCCACATTTTCACGTGTGTGAATACTTTTTCGATTATTATCTGTATGTTCTCATTAAATGAACTGGGTTGTTGGATGGCCCTAAGATGAAACTTCTTTTTTTCACCCTGTTTGTATGTTTCTTATGACGGGAAGGAAAATGATGTGGGTGTAATCGGGTTCCCGTCTATTGTGGAAATTTGCGTACTTAGATCATTACTTTATATTGGTTGCTCATTTGAGCACCTGCGCTGCCACAAGCATTTTGCGTGTTGCAGGACATCAACAAGATAAGGAACAGTAAGACTAGGATTGGGGAAGGCCACCTGCTAGGCGACCTTTAATACCGTCGTGATAGCATCTGTTGGAACAGCAGTAGTCTCCTCATCGCTTCAAGTCATCTTCAGAAATGTATGTCACTGTTGATAGACAAACACTGACTGCACTGTTGAGATTGAAACCTCCGTCATTGATAGACAAACCTGTCTCTGTGTTAGGAGAGAGGTGGTTGTGGTGGCGATTCTTTTAAGAGGAAATACTACTAGGCAACCATCCTCTGTATAACACGAATCATAGAGAAACATGGAGAAATGAAGATACCGGCCAAAGTAACTCAAGGGCCGCGAGGGGCGTGAAAATGAGACTCTCTGGGATTCGCAAACCTAATACCGTCGGGGTCGGATAAGAACAAGAGTTGACTAAGATAGGATAGATGAAAGTGAGGAGGTTGACACAATTAAGTGGAAGCAGTGTCAGGGCATGTGGTGGCCAACCCACACTCCCAAGTTGAGAGCCCCTGGGGCCCCTTTTAATCGCCTCTTACAACAGGCAGGGGGTACCGTGGGTGTTATTCTCCCGCCCCCACCCACAGGAGAATGCTAGGAGAGGGTAGTGTAAAATACATTCTCGGTTTCCCGTGTATGGTAGGCCTATACTGTCCCATACTACTGAAGTAGCAAGATATTTCTCGCTCACCTCAACACTGCACACTCGATAGAGCCCTGCGCGGATATGCAAAATAATATATGCATCCGCACTTTCTTTATCTGCGGATATTGTTAATATTTAACTACAGTGTATTACACTCAAGGTATTGAAACTGATAGATATGTTAACATAATACAATAGGCCTGACACCTGGCACCAGAACCCTTACAGTCACAGGTTTATGAGGGATTTTCTCTTGCGACAACTACCGACGTATTGACCTTTGTTCCTTCCTTCCAATAACTTCGGGCAGGAGCCAGGTAGGCTCAGGTCAGATTTACGGATTTATGGTCTCAAGGCTCTTTATATATCACCATTCCGCCAATCGCCTAATCACCAGGAAAAATAAGAGTATACCTGAGTGAAAATCAATAAACGTCATTATTTAGAAATTATCAGCAAAATTATCCGCACTGCCATAGAGTTTGTATCCGCCAAGACACTGACTTCGCGGAATCCGCGGATATCCACATCCGTGCAGGGCTCTAACACTCGACGTGCAGAGGCGGGCAGAAGTATTCAAAGCTATGGATATGCTGCTTTAAATGTTGAATTAATCGACACAGAAGGCGGAAGTAATGTATTATTTTGTGATTCCACGGATGTGTTACCATGTGTTTCAAACGCATACACAGTACGCTTAACGCATTGCTGCAGGTAGACAGCCCGCTACAAGACTGTTGTGATTGAAGTGGGCACAGTGGTGGATGTATAACAATACACACACCGTGCCTTCAGCACTACCCGTTCACTCCCTCCCCTATTTCTCGGTACTGGAGTGGCCTTCGACACTACCCCTTCACTCCCTCTCCACCTATCAGTACTGGAGTGGGGCATTGTTGATTGTTTACGTCGGGACACCATTTCTGTGCTTGCATGTACCTTCAGAACTCCTCATTCGCTTCTGCTGTCATCCAGAACACAAGCAACTTCAGCTACGAAGGGCCACAGTCCAAATGGGGCGGAAAGGAAAAGAGACGACTCTATACGAGAGAAAAATCACCTTGCGTGGGCATGAATAAAAGAAGACATGTAACGAAATTGGAAAAGCTGTACATAGAAATTCTTCCATTGCGTGGTGTCGTCCGACGTTATAAAACTAGGAATACCATTTTCCTAGGCTGACTGACAGTGGTATTCCTCGTTTTATAGCGTTGGATGACATACCATACAATGGAGGGATTTATGTCTAGCTTCTCCAATTTCTTTGCATGTCTTATTTTGTTCATGCACACTCAAGATGAGTTTCTGTCCTCTAGAGTCGTCTCTTTTCCTTTACGTCCCATTTGGACTGTGGCCATTCGTGGCTGAAGTTGCTTGCGTACTGTATGACAGCAGACACGAATGAGAAGTTCTGAAGGTACAAACGTCAACATTTCCATCATTTACTGTGTTTTACTGCTGTATCATAGAGCGCGTGAATACTTGTGTCATAAGGTAACGGAACGTTGTTAAGGGAAATCACATGTTGAATAATACACACGTATTGTTATCATCCGTGTACTGTGTAGTATCTGCGTACTTTTTAGCGATAGATTTACACCCTAGTGCTGAATCGGTCGACTTCGGTTATCTTTCGAGATTCGTATTGGCAACCTATGAAACACAAACCAAGAATCGCTTATCATCGTTGTGCGACATCTGGCGTACAGTTTACGTACTCGTACTGTTGTTGTTTACACAGTAAAGCCAAACTATATAATTCATGCTAGGAACACGTTTCGCATCGGGGAATATTATATAGTATTATCTATTGTGTGTGTGACACAGTTGTTGGCGTTAAGATAATAAAGGTTTAGAAAATTCATATCGCTCGATCATATTATCGATTCAATTCAGATTTCATTTCCATTCAGTTGGCAGTATTTACCGGATTCGGCAGTGCTCCCTTCTTACTCCTCACCGAGTACAAAAATCTATCACTAAAAAGTGCGCGTACAGTATGTGTTTGAAACACACGATAACGCATCAGTAGAATTACGAAATAATGCATACTTCCGCCTTCTGTGTCAGTTCAACATTTAAAGCTGTATATCCTTAGTTTTGAATACTTCTGTCCGCCTCTGTATGTGCAACTGTTGGGAGAACATTTTTCATTGCGAACATGTATTTATGTTTAATTTACGTGCATACATTTGACATTAAAAGTGTTAAAATCATAGAAGAGGTTGATTTTATTGTGTATGTTATGAGGTTATGACAGTTAAATGTTCTCTTGTGTTAGCATCATGTTGCATTTGAATACTTTTGTCCGCCTCTGTGTACCCTCAAAGAGTAGAGTAATGAGATTCTTAGATATCTTCTGCGAAGTTCGTTCTTTAGACGGACATTTTTCCTGTAGAGTTACGATACAAGCTATTGTGACAGTTTGTATTAGAAATTACTTGGGACTGAGATCGTGTAAGCCAGCCCCGTGATCTAGGAGTAGCGTGCCTGCCTATAACTCAGGAGCCACGGTTTCGATAGGTCCACGAGTTCTTTATTACACGATTACCGAAACTCCTTAAATGAAAATAAAAACATAAGGCGGCGTTTTTCTATATTTCATTCACTCTCTTGCTATTTTCTTCGCAACCGTGCGAATTTTTCACACTTTATAGGTTTCGTGCTGTTTAATTTAGGTTGCATCTTTACTCTACTTTGTAAAGTTTTTTCACTCATTGGGAAGATGAAATGTGTCGTGTTATATCTTGTGATTGTAAACTGTTGTGTTATGTAATAGCTCGTGATTCTGGTAAGCACTTTTTTGTGAACATTGGTAACGGACTCCAGATTTACGTGGAACCCAGGAATGTCACTTTTAATTTTTAAAACTCCATGTGTATCGTAATACTTTATTGGGTGAGTTACCAATGCAATACTTATTTCTCCTAGTGCAATTCTTTATGTGGATAAACTTTTTTTTATACCATGTACTTTGATTGCAATCAAGTGTTTTTAGAAATGATGCTGAGAATGGATCAAATGCTGCAGTGATGTATTCTTTCTTGATGAAGACTAATTTGGCATCATCCGCTTGGAAAATAAACTCGTGCCCTCATTCCGAGGTGGTGCAGCTCTTTTCATGCACACTCCCCAATGGAGGTCAGCTGCATGTACCATTCCAACCACACACCAGCCCTCCTGCCATTCTTAAATTTCCGGCTGTACCGGGAACCGAACTCAGGCACCCGAGGAGGCAACTGATAACGCTAATCGTTACGCTTGGAAGGACAGCTGCATAGCAGAGATATGAATATTCCTGCCAGGGACAAGAACTTCCCACGAAGGTCATCAGCTCAGCGTGTTACTTTTTCAACTACAACGGCCATATCAATAAAAAGTCAATTCTCTCCAGCTGTCGGCCTAGAGTTCGTAGGCTCCGAGAAGTTTGTGTTTTACGTTCTCCAAATTAACAGTGTTAATAATAAATAATCTTTCATCTTAAAAGATCGTATTTTTTTGAAGGTTGGCAAACATCGCGGCAGCCTGCTCGTGTTTGTTAGGTGGGTGTTTTTTTTTTCTATTTGCTTTACGTCGCACCGACACAGATAGGTCTTATGGCGACGATGGGACAGGAAAGGGCTAGGAGTGGGAAGGAAGCGGCCGTGGCCTTAATTAAGGTACAGCCCCAGCATTTGCCTGGTGTGAAAATGGGAAACCACGGAAAACCATTTTCAGGGCTGCCGACAGTGGGTTCGAACCTACTATCTCCCGAATACTGGATACTGGCCGCACTTAAGCGACTGCAGCTATCGAGCTCGGTAAGGTGGGTTATTGAAGGCGATTCTAACTAGTCGTTCAGATTGTGATATAATCCTTCCGACGTCGACGTACGCTGTGTTTTTTCATTTCTATTTTATTTTTTTCAACATTGAGGTACTTCCACTTATATTTGGACCGTCCCATGATATGGCTTAGATATGCCAAATTCTTTGTATTTTAACAGAAGTTAGAAGTTTTTATTCACCTCCCTGGAAACCTCGTCACTTCTTATCCCCCATCCACTTCCTGTTTTTCAGTATATTCATACTGATATTCATACATCAGTAGGTAAATAATAATAATAATAATAATAATAATAATAATAATAATAATAATAATAATGTGCAATGTGTTTAACATTTTAATTATACACTCGATCTTAAGAGAATGATATATAAATGACGCCAGAGTTCCAAAATTGTGTCCCAAAAATAGGTGTCAGTAAATCTAATGAACGCTGATTTCCCACATGTAAGCACTCATATCTATAAAGTGCCATCCTGTTGAGCGGGAATTCGATCCCGCAACGTTAAGCACAGGGGTTGTGCCCCTAACCATTTTTTTTTTACTCAGCTTGTGCTGAGTTGCTGGGAAGTATACAATGGGTATAATTTACGAGTAATAAATTTCCTTATTAGCTAATCATATTACGCATACCTACTTTGTGGTTTTCTGCTTACTTATCAGACATTTATGTGTCCAGTTCCTTGACGTACACGACAGCACTTAGTAGTTTTCGTCATTATTAGATCAGTCACTTTAATTGTTTAGGGCATTAAACAAGGTTCTTCGTGAAACGACAAGAACGACATAGGCCTAAAACCGTCATATCTAGATTAATACGTAACTTTGCGAAGACACAACATAGGAAAACAAACCAATTGGCGAGTGGTCGTATTTCAATTTCTAAGCTATAGTTATTGATAATACACTCATCCTCTACCTTGGCTTCAAGGTGTCTAATATACTGCCAAAACTTAGCATTTGCCTTTACCCTTATCAGGTTGTACTTACGGTATAGAGAACGGTGTGAACAAGTTTTGATTCTCTGGTGTAAATATCGGTGTCCGGACATTTCCTACTACGGACATTCCGTACCACTTGATGACAGACGGGGAGTGCCTGACAGGCACTTTAGAATATAGCCTATATTACAATTTGCTTTACGTCGCACCGACACAGATAGGTCTTATGGCGACGATGGGATAGGAAACGGCTAGGAGTGGGAAGGAAGCGGCCATAGCCATACTTTGCCTGGTGTGAAAATGGGAAACCACGGAAAACCATCTTCAGAGCTGCCGACAGTGGGGCTCGAACTCACTATATCCCGGATGCAAGCTCACAGCTGCGCGCCGCTGACCCCACGTCCAACTCTCCCGATCATTGAAAGTTCAAAGAGAAAGAAGAAACGATGAACGGCTTAGAATAATGAAGCGGTATGAAGAAAATGGAAACCTGATATCCTGCTTAAAAACTTGCAGAACTTGGAATGAAACATATCATCGCGAACTTGCTATTCGTTTGGATACAAAAAACACTAGAAATTATGAAAATACGGTCATTTTTTATTTTGTTCTTATTTGTATGCTCCATAACTTAAAAATAAGTATTCTTATAGACAGAACCATCCTTAATTCATTTCTTATTTCGTAAACACAACTGCACAATAGAATATGCATTTAAATACAATTTAATCTTGAGGCTGAAAAATCTATAAATGGTGCACGCCGAAAAAAATTCGATTTTTATTTATGGACAGGCTTCTGCACCGGTAGTGAATACATTCATTAGGGAATCGTTTTTCCTTCGCAATACTTCCCACTTTTTCAAGTGGTACGGAATGTCCTTTCCTAAATATTTTAAAGTCATTGACTGACACTTCGCAGTATATAATTTCGTGTGGCTATTTCTAGCCGAGTGCAGCCCTTGTAAGGGAGACCCTCCGATGAGGGTGGGCGGCATCTGCCATTTGTAGGTAACTGCGTGTTATTGTGATGGAGGATAGTGTTATGTGTGGTGTGTGAGTTGCAGGGATGTTGGGGACAGCACAAACACCCAGCCCCCGGGCCATTGCAATTAACCAGTTTAGGTTAAAATCCCCGACCCGGCCGGGAATCGAACCCGGGACCCTCTGAACCGAAGGCTAGTACGCTGACCATTCAGCCAACGAGACTTCGCAGTTAATCAGCCGGACAAGTGGTACGAAATGTCCTAGAACCGTAAATATCGTGCCCATGCTATCTCCTCTGGGTTGCTTGATGAAGACGCAATCGCTGATCGCTATAACGGAAAGTATTTCCCGTCTGTCTGAAAACGTTGCTAATTAACTGTGCCTTTAGGGTCTAGTCGTGGTGAAATCCTCGTCAGAACGTACTTGTACTTACCGAATCACTTATTGTAAGCTGTTATCCCTGAATTTTAAAAACTCTCTCATTTGTAGAAAGTTGGTATTTTCTTTAAAGTGTATTTTAGTTTCTTGGTCCTTAGTGAAGTTCGTTAAGTCCATTATTGGCTTAATGAACTAGTAATTTCGGTGTGATCTTTCGACGTGACTCTTACTCCGCAGGTTTGCATGCTCGGAAAGTTGGCGTTACGAAAATCAACCTGTTTATTACAGACTGTTTCTGGCAAACTATAAGTGATATATTTGATGTTCCAATATTTTTACTTACCGTAATTCAGGTTCTTAGCTAAATGCCATAAGGATACATTTAGCGTGATGATGCAACCTCTTCCAGCGGGGGCCTCGTGCATTGAACGCTCAATTTCGTGGACTCGGTTCACATCGGAGCGCCGTTGCGAGTGAACGTGTCGACCTTAAAGTATTATGGTCTCAGTTTTTTCGCAAATAAAGTAACAACTATAAGTGACATTATAGCGAATGCAAGTACAGTTTGTGAATAAGCAAATGTGAATATTGACAGTTTGCAACAAAATTCGTTTTTTAAAAAATCACGGTTTCTATATCACTTGCTTGTTAAATTATACACTATGAAGAGAGCTCGGTGAGAAAAACACATTGGCGAAAGAATCGCGAAGATATTTCCATCCGATCAAAAAGTACGCGACGAATGAAGTTAGTAATGATGCGCCTGTCAGTCAGACCACGATGCCATTGCGTCATCATAGCATTCATCGCCGCGAGAGAGGACCGTTCAGGCACGACGGTATCGTAACAATCTAGCATGTAAAGAGTGGTGTTGGTGGTGATTATTGATTTAAGAGGAAGTACAACTAGGCAACCATTCTCTATTAACTCTAATCGGAGGAAAAACCGAAGGGGTCCGACACTTCGAAAAATGAAGATATCGGCCAAAAAAGGACGAGGGCCACGAAGGACGTGAGAAATGAAAGACGCCCTACCATACCTAATACCATCGGGGATAGGAAAGAACAAGTGTTGACCAAGGGAGGTCGGAAGGTTGGATAGGATACATGAAAGCGAGGAGCTTGACACAAATAAGTGGAAGCAGTGCCAGGACTCAGCTAAGTGGCCCGTGGTCGCCATCTCATGCTCCCAAGTTAGTTCAGAGTCCCTGGGGCCCCTTTTAGTCGTCTCCTACGACGGATAGGTGACACCTAGGTCCTAGGTTTGGAGGCCTATGGCGTCTTTCATTTTCACGCCCTTAGTGGTGATTGTCTTTCCTTTCCCGATACCTTCAATTTTCGCAGTGTCGGACCCCTTCCATTTTTCCTTCGGGTCAGTGTTAATAGAGGATGGTGGCACAGTTGTACTTGCTCTTAAGACAATAATCACCACAACTTTCCGAATGCATTGTAAATAGAGTTTAATTTCGTTGCTGGTAGACGTTGCCATGCCTAAAACACCCGCGACCGTATCGACTATACAGTCTACCCTGTATTAATTTTTAAATTTCAACTTCCGATGGGTTTCTTCATACCGAAAAGAAGCTCCGAGACCTCTTTATTCTTCTCAGCAACATCGGATGTAGGAGATTATCGTGGGTCTTATTTTTCCCATTGAGCAACAAACTTTTGCTCAATCTGTTTGCATTGACCAATGAATTGGAATTTTAAATATATAGCCTGCTTATTTCGGAGTCGTCCGGCTTCATGGCTAAATGGATAGCTTGCCGACATTTGGTCCAACGGGTCCCGGAATCTATTCCCGGCTGGGTCGGGGATTTTAATCTTCATTGTTTGATTCCGATGGCTCGGGGGCTGCGTGTGTGTCGTCTTAAGTATTAAAATTTGTCATAGAATTGCATACTCATTAACGCGCAGATCGCCTATAAGGTGTCAACCCCAAAAATCTGCACCAGGCCAATATTATATTATTTCATAGTCTATACTTGGACTTGTTTCATATTGCGAACTCGTATTATCTTTGGAGTTAATTTTTAAAGGATTGAACTCTAATCCTTAGTCCTACTATTGGGGAAATGCTAAAGGAATATTACTTTTCGACGAATGACTGTATAGGTTAGATTTCGGTTAAGACGATCCTGAATGATGGGAAATGACCATTTACTTTCCACATTTAGCTTCTGATTACTTTTTGAGTTATGAATGTCTTTTACAACATTTTGGAAAAGGTATGTTTTTGAGATCGTGCTGGCCATTGTATAACTTCGGTACAACAGCTGACTATAGCTTTCGTTTTAAAATCAATAAAAGTAGTCTAAAATCGATATGTATGAACCTAACAACTCTCCTGAAAAAAATTAACTAAGCTTGATTCTGTATCTGAGTGAACCGAAGACGCAAATTATTTTTTGTGATTTAAAAACTAAAAATATCCCTTAAGAGTTCTAGGAGTCGCTAGAGTGAACTGTATAGGTGACGTTCAGTTGCATAGGGAAGAAATTGAATTGCAGCAACGTAAGAAATACGGGCTTCGTTCATAAGGCCAAGTCGGTAAGAATGTAATTGATTTGAGCTAATATAATCTATGGAGTCTGAAGAAACCTTTGTACAAGCACATCGTCCTGGAAATTTTGAAGTCGAGCCGTAGATAATTTTTTATTCACTTCTTCATCCGGTGTGTTGCTTCATACCTGAAAGAAGCTGCGGGACCTTTATATTCTTCACAGCATCGTGGGATTTTTCCAATTTATTTTTTAATTGCTGGTCACAGATTTTTTCCAGTTACTTGATAGTTAACATTTTTGGCAGAGATAATATATTTTGGTTTTCATCATTTGTAGTGAAAGCTTGCTATGTTTCCAGGCCTTACTGGCGGAAAACTGTTAATCATTAGAGTAAAGTTTCTCTTTGGTTTGATGACCTAAGCGATGTAGTGTGCGCACTGTCACGTGTTTCTGTTTATTTTGTCGATCTCATGTTGATCAGTCGTCCCAGAATTGTGGACATCCCTCTTCGTAGCTTAGGTAACAAGTGCAGAAAACAAATCCCGTCGAACATCTCACTTGAAACTTGTTACGGAGTTTTCCGTGGTAGGTAGAGGTGAAAGAAGGTGCGGGTGTGAATAGGTCTCGAGCTACGAAAGCAAAATTAATTTAAAATTTAACAAGGTTATATTTTCTTTTCAAAAACAAAGAAATAACAAGCATGGCAGGTACAAAGTAGCAAACCAAAAAGGGTAGTTACAATATTTACAGAAATTGGGCTTAGCGCCCTGATTTTACACTGCTTGGGCAATCAGCTCAGTTTTACCCCGAACACGAGTTTTAACAGAGGGGCAGAAAACCCCATTCATACCTAGGAGCCCTTGCTCCAAATTACACAGAAAAGCCTCCACGAGGCATACAACACTCAATTTTCAAAAGAGCCACTCGCTCTCAAAATTTAAGCCTCTCCCAGGCCACACCAAACTCCACCTTCAAGTTGTCCTCACTGGACATAGACACAGGGGTAAAATACCCAACCTACTGAGGTCTATTAAATAAAAATGGGCAATTACATGACCTCTAAAATAACAATTTGCGAGGAGGCGATCTTGCACTCCTAATACACTTGTTTTTAAAAACCTAATCTGGCTCTAGGCCACTAATGCAAGGGCTAATCCCATACTACCGAGGTGACTTTAGAAAAGAGCAATTTGTTTTACATTAACGAAGAATAGGTTGAGAAAATAAGTTCACCTCAAGACAATGTGAGTGGGAGCTCGAGAGGGTTAGCACTCTCTATCCCAATATGCAGCTTAAAAGAGAATAGAAGAAAAGATCGTTACATTTTAGGAAAAGGTTACATGGAGGAACGCTTCGCACCCGCCCCGAGAGTTAAACTGCTGAGCTAGCAAAGAAAGAATTTATTAATCGGCCATTACCTTATTGATGACCGCTGCCGAGGAAAGAGGCGCTTCCCGCCTCCTGCTATGTACTTTATACACTGAAAGATGGAACAGAAGTGGCCCGGAGACCCTAAAATCAGCAGTTTAAATACTCTCGCAGAAGGTTCTAGGCGTTAGGGGAATGAAAACACCCTCCCGCGATGATTTTATTGGTAGATCAATAAACCCCCTACACAATACAAAGAAGAAACACATAATTGGTGGAAAATTAATTCAAGAAATTCGGGATAGGCTAGATTTAAAACAAGGGGAAAGAAGGGGTTAATATTGCCAACTTAACCAAAGACTGAAAAATTTTTAGCAAAGAACAAACATTTGAAATAAAAATTTCTCCAACAAAATAGTTCTTTGACTCCGCACTAGGTTGCACTATTGTTGATCTTCAGTAGTGTCCTCTAGAAGAGAAAGTTCACACTTCTTACTTCAAGCGAAACAAAACCACATCAAAAATGACACAGTTCAAAAACTCAAAATTTTCCACGTGGTGACATCTTCTGAGAAAGTAGAGAATTAATAGCGTAGATAAAGTTCAGACTTCCTCCAGCAGAGGAGTTTCAACTGGCGCACATTTTAAATTAGCGGAGTGGAGGTGTACCGCCCGGTACAAAACTAATTGACGATTTCTGTAACGTATAATTGATTGGTATTTTATGCATAGTTTTGTGTATTTGAGGATACAAAGGCCGCTTGAAGAAATTTATCTCATCTGAAGATCCGTCAGTACCACAATGTAGTGATAACGGGTCTAACTCTTACCTCGTAGTTTCGGGTTCGATTCATGGATCGCCCAAGGAATTTAATGCTGTTCTAAGGACAGGTTCTCTCAGCTACGGGGGATCAATCTAGGATTGATATGAGAGACAATGGACCAAATGTAGAAAGCCAAACAATACGCTGGAGGAAATCGTTACACTGATCACGGTTCGCTCCGATGTCTGCAGGCCATCTTACAGCAGCCATTGTGCCCTGTAAAGACCCATATCGGACTGTATGTCTACTGAATTTTTCATTGGAATATGCTATTTAAGAAATAACCAGTTGCCGGGCTGAGTGGCTCAGACGGTTAAGGCCTTCTAACCCCAACTTGGCAGGTTCGATCTAGGCTCAGTCCGGTGGTATTTGAAGGTGCTCAAATACGACAGCCTCGTGTCGGCAGATTTACTGGCACGTAAAAGAACTCCTGCGGGACTAAATTCCGGCACCTCGGCGTCTCCGAAGACCGTAAAAGTAGTTAGTGGAACGTAAAACAAATACCATTATTATTATTATTATTATTATTATTATTATTATTATTATTATTATTATTAAATAACCAGTTACTACACTGTTGGAAATTAAAATCTCAACACCACTGTACCCCGCCAAATGCCTATATACCCTGGCCATTGCACACATGAATATCTTCATGGAAAGTAATTTTACAGTTACTGTATCCGAATTTTACATTAGTCTGTAATAACGCTTATCTTTTGGCTTTAATTGCGAATAATAATAATAATAATAATAATAATAATCATCATCATCATCATCATCATCGTATAGCCACAGCTGTTAGTTTGCAGACCGTACGAAGTCCTATCTTGGCCTCCTACCTACTAAAGTCGACATTCCGATTGTGCTGCTATCAGCAACGAAAGTGGAATTTACTGGACGGATGTTGTGGCTGAGGTAATTTAATTCTGGCGAGTGACACTGAATACGTTGTCGGAGACCTTAAACATGCCAACAGTGGTACCTAGTAGTCCCGAGATATTTAACTGTTCTTAAAATATGGACTGTACCCCCTGCGGGTGGGGGACGCACATGTAGAATACATCCGAGGTATCCCCTGTATGTCTTACAGAGGCGACTAAAAGGGGCGACCTAGGCGCGGACATGGATTGCGGTTTGATATCATGTGTTGGACCTCCTGTGGATGGGAGGTGCTGAATACATTCACAGGTAATCGCTGCCTGTCGTAGAAGGCGACTTAAAAGGGTCATGTGACCATCTTCCCCTCTTTATTTTTTATTGAGGGTTAATTGTAGACCGATTCCAAATTTTTGATGTGCGTGCTGCTCGGAGATGGGCCTCTTACGTGTGCGTTTACGCCCGAAAGCCCGTGCAATACCACCCAGGAAGCGGCGGGTGGGAGCGTCATGTTCCTTTGCAGTAGTATCCGCCTGACAACACAGGTCCCCGCACAGCCGAATGCCAGGACATATTATTATTATTATTATTATTATTATTATTATTATTATTATTATTATTATTATTATTATTATTATTATTATTATTATTATTATTATTTTATTGTTTTCGCTATACTTAGTGCTCTGTATACGCTATGGGGTACCTGCTATTGCGGGTGACTGCAGGAAGGGAGTACTAATGCTCATTGCCACAGCCATCCCGTATTAGGCATCGTCCAACATCGGACCCCGGGCAGTACCGGCTATGACCAGGTGGGTATTGCCTTGGCTGCTTGGTGGTGGTAGTGGTGGTGTTGATTATTGTTTAAAGAGGAAGTAGAACTAGGCAGCCATCCTCTATATAACACTAATCAGATAGAAAAAAATGGAAGGGATTCGACACTTCGAAAAATAAAGGTATCGGCCAACGGAAGACAAGGGCCACGAAGGGCATGAAAATGAAAAACTCCCTAGGCCTCCATACGTAATACCGTCGGGGTCAGAAAAGAACAAGAGTTAACCAAGGGAGGTCTGATAGGATAGATGAAAGTGAAGAGCCTGGCACAAATAAGTGGAAGCAATGTCAGGACTCAGCTAAGGGCCCCGTGGTCGCCAACCCACGCTCCAAAGTTCAGAGCCCCTAGGGATCCTCTTAGGCGCCTCTTACGACAGTCAGGTGATACCGTGGGTGTTATTCTACCGCCCCCACCCACAGGGGGACTTGGGTGCTTGGTTCGGCTACAGAGACCCCTGATCGGAGCTGGTGGCATTCGGGGAGGATGTTTTCGGGCATGACTTCGAAACGTCATCGCCCAGCATAAGGTAGTCCCCGAGCGAAGTCTTTAACTTTTGCTTCCTTGAGAGGTTCAACTCCCTGGGAACATGAGCAGCGTGAAGGAATGGGATCCAGCTTCCCTAGGTTTCTGGTTGCTACTAGAACCGATGGCCACGATTTTAAGCTGGTAAAATCGATCCTTTTTAGTAGACACATTGAAGGCGTCTACGGCGAACTTGAGGATCTCAAGAAAATGCGCAACGGTAGTTTGCTTTTGAAGACTCGTACAGCACTGCAAGCCGATCAGTTGCTTAAGTGCGACCACTTTGGCGAAATCCCCGTCAAAGTGGAGGAGCACGAATCCTTGAATCTGGTTCGCGGAGTCATCTTCGACCGCGACCTTATTTTGAACACTGGCGAAGAGTTGATGGAAGACATGAAGAACCGTTGCGTGACACACGTCCGGCGCATTACACGCAACGTCAACGGTGAAGACGTTGCCACTGGTGCCTTCATTGTCTCCTTCAAGTTGTCATTGTTACCAGTCAAAGTCAAGGTAACAACTTATCGTTGCGATGTGAGGCCGTACATCCCGCCTTCTATGCGATGCTATCAATGCCAGAGATTCGGACATATGGTATATCGTTGTTCGAACCAGTCTGTGTGTGTGTGGAACATGTGGAAGAGTAGCTCACGGCGCGGGGGAGTGCACAACTCCGTACAGGTGCACTAACTGCTCTGCTCTTCATTCTCCTCGAGATCGGAACTGTCCGACATATTTGAGTGAGAAGATCAGGAGATCAAGATCCCGGGCGCTTTTTTCTACCAGGGAGCGCGCCGTAAGTTTAAATCCACGAATAAACCTGCCAGTAAACTAGACTACAGCATGATAGCTCGGAGTCTCCCCGGTTCGCCTCCACCCAGGGCTGGGAAATTATCTTCCAGCCCGTCTAAACCCGAAAAGACGGCGGAGAGGTGGAACGCCCCTGCCGGGCGAAGGGGAAATCATG
The DNA here is from genome assembly GCF_040414725.1 of Anabrus simplex. Classification (NCBI taxonomy): domain Eukaryota; kingdom Metazoa; phylum Arthropoda; class Insecta; order Orthoptera; family Tettigoniidae; genus Anabrus; species Anabrus simplex. The sequence continues at coordinate 408,034,932 of NC_090265.1, read as the reverse complement.
TCCTTTATCTGGAGTCTGAGTTTGCGCCAGCAGGTACGCTTGCTCCAAACCTGCGCGCTCCCCTCGTTTTTGGGCCTTCCCGCCTCCGGAAAACGTCGAAGTTCTGAGCGTCAACACAACACCGCCAAAGGGAAATTACAAAAATCGGTTGTGGTGCTATAACGAGGGGTACGTGGCATGATGCTGTGAGGTAGTTTGTAATTGTTTTCCGCACAGACCCAGAAAGTGCTATTGCAGAGCGATTTGCAGTATAAATAGAACATTTAATAACGTCTAGACGCACTAGTTGTGCTCCGAATATCATTACTTAGCATTATCGTCCTCAGCAGTTTCTCTAGTGTCACATCCACTTCTATGGAAGCTATACTTATTGCTCTGGCCTGTGCCAAGAAGGATATGCAAAAATACTGCTCCTATCAAGAAATAGCAACAGGTAGCAAGCATAACATAACGGTGAATTATTGTAGTTTGATCGATCTGTGCCCGCAATGCATAGGTCTCAACTTCTTGGATATTCTTGAGTGCTTCTGATGAGGCTGGAAGTATGTGAGATAATAGGTAGAGCCCTGCACGGATACGGATATCCGCGAAGTTAATGTCTTGGCGGATAATTTTGCTGATTATATTTCTAAATAATGACGTTTATTGATTTTCACTCAGGTATAGTATTGTTTTTGTGGTTAGGCGATCCTTGACATTGATATGGGAGAATAGTGATATATAAAGCACTCTTGAAACCATAAAGCCGTAAATATGACTTAAGCCTAACTCCCTCCTGTCCGCAAGTATTAATGGAAGGAAAGAACTAAGATCAATACGTCGGTATTTGTCTCAAGGGAAAATCCCTCATAAACCTGTGACTGTACAGGTTCTGGTGCCAGGTGTCAAGCCTGTTATATTATGTAAAGAGATTATCCGTTTCAATACCTTGGGTGTAATATACTGAAGTTAAATATTTAAATTATCCGCGGATAACCATTTTGCGGATGCTGATAACCACTCGCGGATGAAGGAAGTGCGGATGCGGATATTATTTTGTATATCTGCGCAGGGCTCTAATAATACGTCGGAAAACGGCTTGCAGGAAATATGACGTAGAATACAGTGGTCCTGCCAGTCAGGGTCCCCTGTATGCATTCAGTTGAAAGAAAGCCCCGTGCAATGATTCCAATACTAACGGTATTGTCACCATTACTACAAATTAATTACTTATTGTTCCATCCAGGCAGCATTTTCGACTTACATATTTTCCTTTTTACTGATACATTTTCAGGTTTTACTCGAATACGCCTTGGGGACGATTGTATCTGTTTCTTTAATATAAAGCAAAATACACACCAGGCATATGTATCTTTGAATTTTCATCTTGCTTGTATTGAATCGAACCTAGCCATTCATTCTGATGTACGCGTGACGCACATCATCGTGCAAACTATTACATAAAGTGAACTTCTGTATCATACATTATGTAATGCACTTTATCAGCACTGGAATTCAGCTGTACTTACTTCTGTCTAGTCAGACTGTTGCTCATGTCATATTGGGAGGGGGCGGAGAAAGAAAAACACGACCCTGTTTAGAGTTTTCCAAGACTGTAAGCTTAAAGCCACGGGGCAATTTTGAGTGGAAATGGACACACTGGGACGAAACGTTCCATTTCGAAAATCTTATTTATATGGATTGGGATTTAAACCACAGTCTCTTTGGTGAGAAGCTAGCTATCATGCCTGTAGTGTCTGTTACTTGTCTATAGGAATGACGATTTATTCCAAATGCCCTGGCCTGCTTTCTGACAGTGAATCTTTAGAGATTACAGTGTGATATGATGGAATACTGAATAGATACACTAAAGGATACAACTGTTACTTAGGCTAATATGTAACCCACTGGAAATACCTAATACCGTTTCTATATCGGCGCTTCGAAGTTGTAAAAATAAAAGTCATTCAGCCGCATTAAAGGAAGTACCATTGATCAACAATTTTTACGTTTAATAGTGTTTGCTGAAATTGTACTGCTGTTCCTCCCTTGAACGCTATTGTTTTCTTTTTAAATTAAATCAGCAGTGGAATTTTGTGGAGCTTTTCTCTCGACTATCAAGTTGGCGATCTGTTGGATTTTATCACAAAAAAGCAAGGAAATGGGAAGGTACAACACGAACCCAAACATAAACGCAATTACAGATTAGTGTGAACAAGGGGAGAGATATAAAGGATGTAAGAGAAGACATACAGTATGTAAACACCAACAAACTAGGATTCATTCCTTCGCTCTGAGAGGTCGTTAAGTAAAAAAAAAAAAAAAAAAAAAAAAAAAAAAAACCTAAATTGTGTGTACTTGTCGACCCTTCAGCATTAACGTTATCCCCGAGAAAAATTTCTCATGGTCATCGTAAAGTCACCCATTTATCGAGTGACTTAATCCTGTTGTTCTCACGAGTATAAATATGAATATTCTCCGAACGAATAACTGTGGTGCTCGTACGGATATAACTGGACTGCGATTGCGTACAATTACGCAGTACCCGCGGCTCCGATCGCACTTCGTATTTGAGCGCTGTTGGTATAAATAGTTGTGAACTGCCCAATAACAACTTACCTAAGATTAACCTCCCTTTCATGCCTCACCTCAGCCTCTGCATCAGTAATTAACGTTTCAATTCGCATAGCCAGATAACGTTACTTGCACTTCTAACAGATTAGACAGTGGATTCTCTTTTAGGGGTCCCAGACGCACATTTCCTTTGCTTAACAGAGTCTCTCCCTAGCTTACCTAGTGGCCGTAATCGTTAAGGCTTCAAGTCTTTATCGTCTGATGCCGTGGTTAGTTGTAGAAATAGTGTGAACAAAGGGAGAAAAATAAAGGATGTAAGAGAAGACATACAGTATGTAAACACCAACAAACTAGGATTCATTCCTTCGCTCTGAGAGGTCGTTAAGTAAAAAAAAAAAAAAAAAAAAAAAAAAAAAGAAAACCAGGAAATCAGCATCAGAATGTTGGCCGGCAGGGTTGGAGAGGTGGTAGGTAGTATAAAATTACTAATCACTAAATTTCGTTTCCAAAGCTCGGATTGAATTCTAAATCTCTCCGCATAGTTCATATTGAATGAGGGCATATGGCGCCGTTGATGGTGATTCTTCCGTCGGATGGAGACGTTAAGCCTTGAGCATATTCCTTGGCGTTATTTGACAGGAGGAAGTCCATGTGCCGACACCGAGTTTCGTCCTCTCCGCGCCTCATTATCGCCTTATTACACTCAGATGCACAGGTCGCCCGTGGGCGTTACATAGTAAGATTTGCACCTGGCGCGCAGAACATGTCCTCGGAGACTCCCGGCACTTAAAAACCATGCTCTAAACAAATAAGAGTCACTTTCTTCCAGAGCGAAGAAGCAGAGTGATTATTGGGCTTGACTCTATAGTGGGTATCAATAACATTTGCACCATGATACACCCGACTATGCCACGTTCGATATGCGAGCCCTCCGGGCCGTATGTAGAGCCCTGCACGGATGCGGATATCCGCGAAGTTAGTGCCTTGGTGTATATAAAATGTGTGGCAGTGCGGATAATTTTGCTGATAATTTATAAATAATGATGTTAATTGATTTTCACTCAGGTATGTTCTAGAAATCTCTACAAGGCAGTCCTTTCATATATTTCATGCAGTTATTTTTGCTTTTGGTGAGGCGACCCTTGACATTGATGTGGGAGAATGATGGTATATAAAGAGCAACATTTCCAAGAACCATGAATGGAGTAAGACAAAGTGGTACTGCCATTGTGTATTCATTTTATAATGCTCAATTTTTTAGGAACCCATGAATAGAGCCTTGCGCGGACTATAAAGCCGTAAATCTGACCTAAAGCTAACTGGCTCCTGTCCGCAATTTAATTTTTGGAAGGAAGGAACAAAAGTCAATACGTCGGTAGTTGTCGCAAGAGAAAATCCCTTATAAAACTGTGACTGTAGGGGTTCTGGTGCCAGGTGTCAGGCCTATTGTACTTTGTTAAAAAATCTTGGGTTTAGAATATGTAGTTAAATATTCACAGTATCCGCGGATAATATTTTGTATATCTGGCAAACTGTTGGAGTTACGAAGAAAATACATAATGTACATTATTGTAGAAATTTGTCTAAATCTTGCACATATGCTCCTCTTTTGATACAACTACTGTATGATAGCGGCTTACCCGTTTTTGTGTTTTACATCGGATAAAGCATGCGTCAAAACACAGAAAGGTATATTTTGGTGGAAAACTGTTGGAGAAGAAAATGTATATGAGCAGTTTTCCAGAAAATTGTACACGTGGTGGGCTTAATTTTTATTGGATAACAATTCAGGAAACGTATTTACTTTTATGGGTTCCAGACGCATAATTTTCTGACTTGCTCCGCCGCTTTTAAACTAACTAATACACCACCTGCCTACGTACCTATTTACTCTGGATCGGTCGAAACTTGCTAGATACTGCCAGGAGGTGAATCCGGGCCTCTTAGATTAGAGAAACAAAGTGCAAAAGGCGTGGCCTCAAAGCAGAGAGACAATAACGTAGAGCAGAGGTCGATTAAAACGAATAAAGTTTATTAACATAAGCTTAGCAAGAAAAGATTAAGATATGGGCATAAAACAAGCAAAATGAGGAAACACATGGAGTCGAATACTCACATTCATCGTTTGTGAAGATATATCTATCGCAATCGAGTCGTTTGACTCATCAAACTGGATGTCATGAAATGTTACACTGTCGCAACAGAGGTATCATAAAAAGTTATACAATTATATTCAATCATTACCAGACAGTGGTAATTAAAACGTGATCCAAAGTATTTCTTTCTTAGGGACTAGATGTAATATAGAGGTGAATGTAGCAGCTTTCACGCAAGATAATATTATCACGGCCCCCCCAGATAAAATCAAGGCTTTTATAAAAAGAAACATGGCTCCCATCAATCTCCATAGAGATTGTATCCCCAGAAATCAAAAACGCCAATGAAGGAATGCTGGCGAAAAGAAAACAAATATGCAACACAAGGAGGTAAGAAAGGAGTTGTCATAGTTACGGAAACAAATAAAAATTAGTTAAATGAAACAAGTAAAATGAGAGTAAAATCCCGAAATAAGTATGTAAATCGGCTGAGCAAGCCGGAAACAATACCGAGATAAAATGAGAATAATGATAAAAGCAAATATCTATAAGATATTGAAAAATAACACAGGTCCGATAACCATACTACACACACACTCTCAGAGACCAAATATGTGAAGCAGAATGAATACATAATATAATATCAAGACACGTTACGATAAGAACAGCATGACAAGAATCAGTCAGTGGCTCATGAGCTTGATCTGAGAGCACTGATCAAATATCTGGGTCGCCGCAAATTGGCCTGGCTCACCCAGTCGACACCATAACCAAAATAACTTATACGCCGCATAACACGCATTCATATCGCACATCAAGGCGAACATGAATCGTATAGTATCAGCGTTAAAACCATATGGCAGAACATAAGCTCAAGCCAGACCTCGAAGCCGAAGAGAAATAGGTCTCCTATCAAAAACCACAAACAAACTCATCGCACACACGAAACAATAGGATCAATGTTAGCTTTCGCTCAACGTAGGGACGATAACTTAATAAGCAGACTTGAACAAAAAGGAAGGACACTGAAATAAGTCTGCAGCAAATAAATGAAAGAATAATGCGCAGAACAAGGATCTCTCAGTAAACAATACCAGCATAACTATGGCAAGCTAATGAAGGATAAATAGGATAAATACCTGGAGATTGAATAATTCAGTTGCATTGATTCTAAGTAATCATATTCATTGACTCTGAACTGAGAGAGCCATACAAGGTAAATTATGAATCTTTTTGAAATACCATTTATATGAGATGAAAATCATCTCGTAGACTAATGTCTCCATCTTTTTATCCAAGCCATTATGTCACCTAGATCAGAGATCACACGAATGAAAGATAAGCTAGAAAGACATGCTTTGGCAATCCTCCGTTACATGTGCCATCTGTCTAATCGGGATGAACTACACGTCAAGTTAGGCATAGAGAATACTAACCTGTCACAACTGACTGATCTATGACATCGTAAAGTAAAGTAATATATGAAGGTAATGAGGTGCGACACAACTTTCCCACCAGCCCTTGGAAAATGAGTCCTGAGCAAGGAGGGCTCATTTTACATAAGGGTCAAAACTTACAGCTAAATGCGCGCGCGCAACTATAACTAAATTACAGTGAATGGTAACGTAGACATTTAGGAAAGGCAAATATCCACATATGATTATATAAATATGCATGCATTCTACTATCAAATCTCACTGCAGTACAATTGGCAACATACGTGCCTTTGATTGCTTTTAATAATCTACCCTTAATCCCATAGTCCCGTAGTCCGTCGGCATTCTAGATCTACGACACATAAACATGTCTATTCCGCTCGTAGCGGTTTTCAATTACCTGGCGCATACTGAAAATCTGTTCCTGACTTCCCGTCTGTGGTCTGTAGCCATACTGGTTTTCATCCAACTTCCTCTCAACCACTGATCGCACCCCTTCTAAGATACCAGTGATCATCTTGCCTGGTATACTGTTCAGTGAGATACCTCGATAGTTATTGCCTTCCTTCCTGTTCCCTTGCTTATAGATTTAGGCAGTTACTGCTTGTGTCCAATCAAAAGGTACCTTACTATCTCTCCATGCTAATCTTATTACTCTGTGAAGCCATTTCATCCTTGTCTTCCCACTATATTTCACGATTTCAGGTCTAATTTCATCTATTCCTGCTGCTATATCACAACGGAGTTTATTTACCATCCTTTCCACTTCATCAAGCGTAATTTCACTAACATCATTGTCCTCCTCCCCATAATCTCGGTTGTTCGTGACGTCACCAGGAAGATTTCCTTTCACGCCGAGAAGATTTTCAAAATATTTCTTCTACTTGTCCAGTGATTCCCTGGGATCTATGAGTTCTCCTGATTTACCCAAAACACTATTCAGTTCCTTTTTCCCCTTCTCTTCCTAAGATCCCTTATTACTGTCCAGAAAGGTTTCCCTGCTATTTGACCTAGCCTTTCCAGGTTATTACCAAAATCTTCCGACGACTTCTTTGTGGATTCAACAACTGTTTGTTTCACTCTTTCTTTTATCTATGTACATTTCCCTGTCTACATCAGTTCTTGTTTGGAGCCATTCCTGATACGCCTTCTTTTTATGTTTACAAGCTGCTTTCACTTCATCATTCCACCAAGATGTTCGCTTGCTCCCATTTTTGCACAGAGTTATTCCTAGGCATTCCCTTGCTATTTCTACTACAGCATCGCTGTATGTCCCCATTTTCTTTGTATATCCTGAACCTGCTTATTATCCACTGTTTGGAACTTTTCTCTAATCATATTCGTATACTTCATTCTAATTTTCTCGTCGTGGAAATTGTCTGCCCTTATTCGTCTGCAGACAGATTTCTCTTTATCTTAGGCCTAGATTTAGTTTACTACAGATCAGATAGTGATCTGTATCATCGAAATATCACCGGAAAACCCGCACATTCTTAACAGATTTCTTGAATTCAAAATCGTCTGTGATATAGTCTGTTATGGACCTGATACCCCTACCCTCGCATATGTAGCGGTAAATAGCCTTATGCTTGAAGAATTTATTCCTAATTGCTAATCCCATACTAGCAATGAAGTCCAGTAAACTCTTCTCATTCCTGTTAGCTTCCATATCTTCTCTACTTTTACCAGTCACCCTTTCGTACCCTTCAGTTCCATTTCCAAATCTCACATTGAAATCGCCCATTAGCACTATCCTATCCTTGCTCTTGACCGTGACTTCGATGTCACTCATTGATTCATTAAAATAGTCAACTTCATCCTCATCTGCACCCTTACATGGTGAATATACTGAGACAATTCTCGTCCTAATTCCTCCAACTGCCAAATCTACCCGCATCATTCGCTCATTTACGTGCCTAACGAAATTCTGTTGCGTGCAATAGTATTCCTGACGAATATTCCTATACCGTCACCGTCAAGTACACTTTATAATCGCCTATCTCTTCTTTTTTATCTCCACTTGCCCGAATATTATTAACCCCTACACATCCAGATGCATCCTCTTTGCTGACTCAGCCGGTTGTATTTTACTTTTTCCATAAGCCCTATTAATATTGATAGCTCCTCATCGAATTCCACTTCGTTCGCCAAGTTGTTTTCGAGGAGTCTTCGGCTGTCGAATGGGAGTACGACTCAGTTACTCCCATAGGTCCGAGGTTTGCTTAAAACGTTCTGTTCGCGCTCGGTGAAAATCCTGTGAAGCAGGATTCTACCCCTTACTTACACGTAGTCCCAGTTCTGATCTCTTCTCTGACGAGTTAGAGACCACCGGTGGATTGTATAGTCCTAGCCGCCTGAGCACAAAGAGGGCCATGATTCAGAAAATTCCAAGACACCCACTCCCATTCCATAGCAACTGGTATACCGACTCTCAGGACCACTTCCTAGGCCACTGAGCCGTTGGCTATGGTTCACGAACTAGGACATGACTACAGTAACCCACACCACAAACCATTATTATTATTATTATTATTATTATTATTATTATTACAGACCTTCTGAACACACCTTGCTGAGTTCCTGTAACCCATATCAGCTTGTTGATGTGAGATGTGTTATAAACTAACTCGTTAAACTGGCGGAATATCTGGATTGGGTATCATTATTGCCATAGTTTAATTGGCTCCTTTCTTCCCGTTTCCATGTAATGAGAGATGAAATTATGCAGGGTGTCGAATGTACGTTAAGCAGGTCGAGTTGTGCAGTCCCTACGTGTAAGGTGATAAATTATCTCGTTGTGTTACTGTTAATTAAACGTGAAAACTGCTCGTATTATGTTGTTCCTTTGCATGACGGGTACCCACTTACAGTGTAATTATTTTGATCAAACCACTCTCGTCTGATGCGTGCTCTAACGATACGATCTAATTGTACGATTAAGAGTTATTTGTCGTTACCGCGATTGGTGAGGATGATCAGTTTCCATGTCGCATTACTGTTTCTGTTTTATACTTATTTTTGTTATTATTTATACATTTTATTGTCCGGGATTAAACGGTGTCGCTGTAGAGCAAAGTCTCTTAATTCTGGTTATGAGTAATTTAGAAGGGAATAATTGAGAAAACTGCTTGTTTCGAATAAATATCTGCATTCTCTAATTTTCTTTAGAAGCGCTCTGCTTTATGTAGAAATCGGCGTTCCTGTAGCCTACCTGTACAAGGTACTACATGAAGATGCTATCATTACTGGTATTGAACAGTCGATTGCTGGCATTTGCGAAAGATTACCTAGGGGATATGTCACCCTCTGATCTGTCTTATTCTGCTTTGTTCACGTGTTCTACCCGCTCCTAGTTTAGCGTTAGCGGAGCACTTTGGCTGCGCGGTTCGAGCCGTGTAGCTATGAGTTTGCATTCGGGAGATGGTGGTTTCGAACCCTACTGTCGGCAACCCTAAAGATGGTTTTCCTTGGTTTCCCATTTTCACGCCAGGCAAATGGTGGAGTTGTGTCTTAATATTAAGGCCACAGTCGTATCCTTTCTAGCCATTTCCTTTTGTATCATCGGTAAAAAACCCTTCTGAGTTGGTGCGACGTTGAAGCACTAAGGAAGAAAAAGACTCATTATCTGTGTGGGTTGGGGACAGTTTCTTTTCTTCTTATAAGTTTCGTAACAGGGGCAATTGACATCTTATACTTGGACCTCTATAGCAGCTGTAATCATGTAAAGAAGAGAAATATCCTTAGACCCCCGACGTGCTTTAAAGTGTATGTGAACCCATCAGAATCCACTACACTAGCATGTCAGTCTCTTTCTGTAAGTATGCATATTAGAGCCTACATGCCGAACCCCTCGCTTGTATATTTAATAAGTGAATATTATGCATTTTATGTGTAAACAGTATTCAAATGCTGGCTTGAACCTTGAGTCAACGGGCTAGGCATCGATAGTTTGTGAAATTAAAATGTAATTGCTCAAAAGAAAATCAACAAGCGTGGAAACCGAATGAGAATAGAAAAAGTTGAGATCTGAATAAGAATCAAGAATACATTTGATGAAAAGGAACTATGTGCTAGTACACGATTTGACCTTAGATTGAAAAAAATAATTATAAATACGGCGTAATTTGGGACCCTAATACAATGGAAGTTATTTTTATACGGGTGCTTTGGAGATTACAGTATGACGCAAGCCCTCCCAAGATATTGAATGAGTTTATGCGCCATATTTACAAGCTGCGTAATGCAATGTTAACAAGTTACATTGCCGATAATAAAGCGTTCAACAGTGCAGGCAGATCTAGGGTGCTAGACGCAGCGATGAGCATCTGATGTTTTTTTATGAACTTGCGCTCATCGTTGTACATTATGCAAGAGGAGAACACTTGCTTATGCGGTGAAGTGTCCGTCAGGTGGTTGATAAGGCGGGGCTGTTGTGGTGCAACCGCTCGTATACGATACTACAGTGTACTCTGAAACGAAGAGGTTATATTATACTCATCGTTTTCCTGTAGTTATTGGAAAAAACGTTGCGTATTTGAAGCGGCGTTCTGCAACTCTGCATATATATTTTAACCGACGGTGGGAGAATTTACATTTATTCATGGAGTATTGAAGGTAAAAGGTAAGGGTGTATTCTGCCCGAAGGCAGGTCCGAACCTCCGCAGAGGTGTGCCTGAACCGGAGTTTACGTACGGTAGGGTGGCCAGTTCCTTTTCGCTCCTCCATTCCCTTATCGCCCACCAACAGCGCGTGGCAACCCATCCAAATCTTGACCTCGCCAAATGTTGCTTAACTTCGGAGACCTCACGGGATCCGGTGTTTCAACACGGCTACGGCCGTTGGCGAGTATTGAAGGAAAGGCAAAATATTTAGTGTGTCTGAAAGTGCTGACAAACGTCAAAAAGTTTAATATTCGGAGACATTCTACATATCATACAAATGATTATGCGAGTCATGGGGATTCTGACCGTGCTGATGAGGTGGAAGAGCTGAAAATATTTGATTTTCATCAGTGTCTGCGGAGGTAAGGTTTGCTGTATACAACTACATATTTTTTATTGGTTTTACATTATTATTATTATTATTATTATTATTATTATTATTATTATTATTATTATTCATAATAGTATATCAGTGAGACTGTGTAGTGAATTGTACTACTGTATAATGTGTCTCCTTAGTAACAGATATAAGTATTCAGAAAATCATATAACTAAAAATAGATAAGGAAAATAAATAATGAATCCGTGAGTAAATGATTAGTTAAACGTTACGATATAGTAACTAGCCGCCGCTGACTGGATTCCAACACACTGCTCACTCGTCCGCTCTGTCTATTTCCCACGAGTGAATACGCTGTTTAGAAAGAGCGTCCCAGACAGTCATTACTGGTTAAGAGGAACAAAAATTCGTAGGTAATATATTTACTGTAGAAGTAGTATACTGTATGTGCAGTGTTTCAGTTTAAATTGTTAAGAACGAAGAAATACCAGAGAGGAAGACATTACAATAACAAAACATGAAAGGAGAATGTTACACGCAATTCATAGAGAAATGTTTCGAGTTCAAAATCATAAATAATTCTCTAGAGACTGATGTAACATGATACATGGCGAACTTTCCTTTCAGAATTCTGGATAATCCCCACTTTATATCATTTCTGGAGTCCGCCTCCGTAGCGTAACGGTTAGTGTTATTAGCTGCCGTCCTCGGGGGCCCGGGTTCGATTCCCAGTACTGCCAGAAATTTAAGAATGGCAGGACTGGTATGTGGTTGAAATGTTACATGCAGCTCACCTCCATTGGGGGTGTGCCTGAAAAGAGCTGCACCACCTCGGTATGAGGACACGAGTTTACTTTTTTATCATTTCTGGAAAATTTATATATGCATTTCTACATATTCCAGGCGAATCAACGATTCGTCAGAAATACAATCGCGAACAGTTTATAGAGATTGCTGCTGTAGTGGAAAAATGGCGCTGTGCTTGTCTTGGCGAATGTAATACGCGGGCGTGGCATGTAACAGCGAGGATGTCAGACCTCTTACCAGTTGTATGTGTAACAGTTAATTACAGGGTGGGTAAGACACGAGACCTCGGTGCATTTAATCGCGGCCAGAGTGTCGGCGCCAGACGTATGGGCCACTCAGTCTCCGCAGTCGTGCGAGCACTGGGCTTTTCAAGGGCTACCGTATCAGTGTTTCATGAGTACGTGGATTCAGGTAAAACCACCGCCGCCAGGATCAACTGTCGTGGTGTACGACGTGTTGATGACAGGGGTCGCCGTCGGCTAGCTCGGATCGTAAGGATGGATGGACGAGTCACAGTGTAGCAGATCACACGTCAATTCAGTGCTGAATGTCACCGATGTGTGAGCAGTCATACCACCCAGAACCATCTCCTCGCCATCGGGTACTTCTGCTCATCAACCGTCACAAGGCACAACGACTGACATTTGCAAAAGAACACCGCCACTGGACGCTCAAAGCAGGAGGTGGGGGGGAATAGTTCCCCTGGACAGATGAGTCGCGGTACCAGTTGGTCAACCATATGAGGCACTGGATCCCCCTTGCTAGTAGAATTCCGTTCAGCCCGGTGGTGCTTGAATCCTCGTATGGGGACTGTTCACGGGGAATGAAACGCGATCCCTGGTACATCTGGCAAGTTCTCTCGCTGTTGAACGTTACAGAAGCCTGCTGGCAGATCGTGTTCACCTTGCAGGGGACCTGTACCTCCCGCAGGACAGTGTTTCAGCCCTCGCCCCCGAATTGTGGCTGACTGATCCGATGAGCACTCCACGAACGTGAAGATACTTGCCTGGCCCACGAGGAGCCCCGATATCAGTCCTATTAAACACATGTGGGATGCTGTCGAGAGGGGTGTGCGTGCCCTGGATCCTGCTCTGACAAATCTTTGTGGATTATAGGAGGTTGTGCAGCGATCGTGGATCAGTACGGCTCGCCAACGCTTACGGTGCCTTGTGGGGTTCATGTCAGACCGCAACGCCGCCGTCATCAAGGCGAATGTGAGGTGCTACACGCTAGTAGATAGGTATGTCTAATTCAAGCGCTGATGAGTGTACTTATCCATTTGTTGTGGAAATACTACTTGCAAAATTAGAAAAAAAAATCGTAAGTGATCAGAAAGTATGGGTTTCAATTAACGGGACAATAGACGTAACCAGTAGATATGTGGTGAATATGGTGATCAGTATACTTGCAGAAAATTGTGTAGGGGGAGGAAAGTATTAACTTCCAAAAAATGGAAAAGGTAAACTTTAAAGATAGGGGATAAAGCTATGCTCCTTTTATGGCCGGAAGGGTTTAAACATGATAGTGCACCTCCATGTATTGTCAAGGCAGCTCGCCTGGTGTCCGTGATTGCTACGGCGTCAAGTCTGTATGGTTTGACACCATAGTTAGCCGGTTAGAGTCCCGTTGGTCGACAGGGTTTGAGTGGTGGTGGTGGTGGTATACAATTCCTAATCTCTTAGATTGCTTGCTAAGGCCTGGAATCAGTTCCAAAGTTCTCCGCTGTGTTCATATGGAATGAGGGTATATGGCCCTGTTGATGGCCATTCCTCCGTCGGATGGAGACGTTACGCCTTGTGCAGACCCCTTGGTGCTATTCGACAGGAGAAGGCTATGTAATGACAATGTTATTATTTTTTACGTCCAACTAACTACTTTTGACGGTTTTCGTAGGTGCAGAGGTGCCGGAATTTTGTCCCGCGGGAGTTCTTTTACGTGCCAGTAAATCTACCGACGTGAGGCAGTAGGCTATGTGCCGGCACTAGCTTTCACCCTCTCCCTTCCTACTATGATACACTCACGTCATTAATTACACTAACTCCTCTGATGAGGTTGACGCTAGGAATGGCATCTACGTATGTACACTTGCCGACACAGAAAGCAAGCGCGCTGAAAAATCCTTGCCCAATTGTACAGCGACGAGCATTGTCATACGCAACCATGATTATAATGATGATGATCCTAGTTAGATAATCGAGGTCAGCGACATTAATCAAAGTTCCTATCATAACTGGAGTATGTACGAGTGGGGGAAGCAATTAGGTAGCACCGTTTCCTATAAACTGCCTTAAATACGAGAAAAGTGGAGGGTAGCTGATAGATTAATAGTTGCGTGCCTGTTCATGAAGCGCCGTAGCCCAGTGGGTACGGACTCTGGTTGACAGTGGGAGTGTCTGGTTCGAATCCACTTGGAATGCTTTTTTTTTTTTTTACTCTGCCGGCAACAACAGCGGGAAAACCGGTCGGATTGCAGGATGCTCCCGCCACGCTTATTACACACAGGTCGGATATTTACCGGCAACTATGGCATTCCAAAGACCTCAGGTCCGTGAGCGGATAGTTGCTCTCGTTGATCAAGGGAATCTTGCCGCGGTAGAGGCTGGGCGGCGCGTTGGAAAAATGCGTTTTTGAGAATCGGGAGACGTAAGGCGACGTGCTGGCTCGGGTTCGTGCCGGACCTCGAATCGGGAACAGGACGATCGCTTGATCGCTGAGAACACGTTTTCCTCGGTGAATTATGGGCTTGCACGCGTATTTCGCCCTTTCGGCACCCGACACAATCCAGCAAACGTGGTCGAGCATCGGCGCTCTGGCCGTATATCTGTTGCGTGTTGGGGTTGGATGAGCTGTAGCGGGATAGGAGTGTTGCATTGAATCGAGCAACGTCTCACCGCCGGCTAATACATGCACATGTTTGAGAATATTATGAACTGGTCTCTTCCGTGCGAGTACTTCATACTGCCGGTGTTATGCAATTTCGACAGGACCTGTCTCCATTCCGGGAAATGATGGGTTCGAGCCCCACTGTCGGCAGCCCTGAAGATGGTTTTCCGTGGTTTCCCATTTTCACACCAGGTAAATGCTGGAGTTGTACCTAAATTGAGACCACGGTCGCTTCCTTCCCACTTCTAGGTCTTTCCTATCCCGTCGTCCCCATAAAATCTATTTGTGTCGGTGCGACGTAAAACAAATTGTAAAAAAAGAAAAAAAAGAAGAAAAAGAAATTCTCCAATCCACATTTCCCGATTAGTTCAGGAATGGTTCGCAAGGCAGGAAGGGGACGAGTTTATCGACTGGCCTCTTTATGGGAGAGACATGAATCCTATCGAGGCTGTATGGCATGAGAGGAAGAGGCTAATGTTGAAGAACTGGCCCGATCCCGCCCCACAAATAAGCTAACTCAGGTCAGTAATGACTTGAAAAAACAAAAGAAGTTGCTTGACTCGCCATAGAAGTCAATGTAGGAATAAAATATATATACCGACAATGAGTTCTTGACACAAGAGGCGAACGGCAGAACTCACTATTTAGCACGCGTGGCTACCGCCTTGGCTGAAAGAACCTGCACGTTTGGAGGTACAGTAGTTCACAAAACTGTAACATGAGATGGTGGTGGTGATGATTACTGTTTTAAGAGGAAGCACAACGAGCCAACCATTCTCTAATGACACTAATCAGAGAGTGAAAATTGAAGGGGTCCGACACTTCGAAAAATGAAGGTATCAGCTAAAGAAAGACAAGGGCCACGAAGAGCGAGAAATGAAAGACTGCCTAGGCCTCGAATGCTATAATACCGTCAGGGTCGGAAAGAACAAGTGTTTACCATTGATGGTCGGAAAGGATACATATTAAAGTGAGGAGCTTGGCACAAGTAAGTGGAAGCATTTCCAGGACTCAGCTAACCTACGCTCCCAAGTTAAGATACTCTGGAGCCTCTTTCAGTCGTCCCTTACGACTGGGAGGGGTTACCGTGTGTGTTATTCTACCGCCCCCACCCCATAGGGGCAGACTATGACACAACCGCCGGAAAAGAATACGCATAGATGATATTACGACTAACATGGCCACTGGATGGATATGTTATGTCCAGGGCCGATAGACGTAACAAGTCATGTCATGTGGCCGTATAAGGACAGCGAAATATCGGCAAGGTTATGTTGCATGTCCAATCCTCTCACCTGTAAGATTTGCGGGCAACCATACCTTCCAAGGGACGCTCACTTTCTCTGTTGAGAAGTTTAATTAGTTGTACGCTGTAATTGTTTATTATGAAGACGATTGCGTTGATACCCCTATGAAGTCAAGTATCTTATGAACGAAGTACGATATGTATCGAGGGATTTCTTAAACCGTACATCTGTAGTCAGATTTATGATATAGGATGATGCGAATTTTGAGAATAATAGTCTATCATCTGAATACCTGAGAAAAGAGTTCGAATGATTTGCTTTTTCACTCTTGCTTCATAAACCATGTATTTAGTAGCCTATATCTAGAATGTTTAGACGAATTGAAATTGAACTGGTAAATCTACCATCAAATTAGCGGGCGTGAATAAATGTTGTTTCGATTTTCTGCTGTAAAGCAACCTTCGAAATATTTATGGATTTCTTATTCGCTTTTGGTTAATGCAGTCTAGCATCAAAAAGATGGAACCTGTGGCATTATTACTAGTTTCCCGTTGTTAAGACTAATTGCAAACGCAAAAGGTTCGTCGTCTCTATTTGGACTTGTGGTTTCCTCTGACATTAGGCACTTAGTGCAACCTAGTGTTTGGTTGGTAAGTAAACCTATGGATAAGTAGTTCAATGAAGGAAATTGTTGGTCGTATCGCAGAAGACTGCTGATAGCAGTTGGTTGATAAGCGCACGGCGCCGCTGAGGCAGCGCTACGTACATGTTATCAACTTTCGGTTACCGAAGGTTTAGTAATAATGACCTCACGTTGACAACTTAATGCTTCCTTCCTTGCCGCATATAAAGGTTGCATGGTGACATATTTATTTCATGTTAAAATATAAACCATGAGGACCGAAGATTCACTGTTCCATGTAAAATCCACGCTTAGTTGGGAGACACATCAAATGGAGCCACGCTAGTGTTCAAGCTGTCTATTTATTCAAATGTTTTCTTATGACCCTGACGGTAGATAACCAATGATAGGCAAGCTAGAAGCATTTTCAGTTTTTAAGAGATGGTAGATCTCGATACTTCTAAGGCTTGCGATAGTCGTACTCTAGCACGAATTGTTTTGCTGAGACGTCTATTTAAAATAGAAAATATGATGTATTAATAAATTATGATATTACTACAAAATTCGTGACTATTCTTGACGTACTTTGAGAGAAATTCGTCCAACTTTTCTTTACAGTTATTTTTTGTAACTATGTTACAAAGTGTTCGAGTAAAATGGAATTTGGTAATATAATGAAAACCCGATAATTTGTAGCTATAATCGTGTTATAGTCAACGTGGTTTGTTACTAAACTGAATCCTTATTCAAAGACACATTTCTTATGCACTGTACATTACGAACTATCAGGTTCGCGTATTGTATGATACGTAAAAGAGAGGTTCGGGAGAATGTTATATCTCTATTTTAAAAAATTCATTTTCTTTGTTATACAGTACTTCGATGTTCCTTTTTCTCTTCTATTGAACTATGGACATCCCAGGAAAGGAACAACGTAAAGCATATATTTGTCTTCGTTTTCGCTGTTGTAATTCATTGAATTGTACACAAGTAACTACTGTATTTCCATTCAGACGCTGTAAGAGTAAATAGTAGTTGTGAACTGAAATTGTTGAATACTTTGAGCTGCCACCATGATATCGTATGTAACTTGAGCTGGTAAGCTGGTTTTCAGTTGGCCGATTACTTGGTGTGTTTTTTCCCTTCTAGACCTACCTGCCTTTGCTTATTTTGATGAAAGTTTGTAATTATTAGTACATAATCCTTATGCGGTTGTGAGGACATTCACATTCACATGAAAAAAGATTATGCATAATCACCTACACCGCATCCCGGGAAATCAATCGTGACCCTGTTTTGCTTCTTCGCAAACCTACCTGATGTGTTCCAGAGTGTTTTGTTTCTTGGTTAACTCTGAACTATTAATTCCTTCTTTAGTAGAGTCTGTGATGGTGATTGTTGGTACCTACCGACCGAGTGGTTACGTGGTTTGGCTGTAATAGCTGTTAGCTTGCTCGGAAAATAGTGGGTTCGAACCCCACTGTGGACAGTCCTGATTATGATTTTCCATTTTCACACAGGCAGATGGTGGAGCTGTACATTAATTTCGGCCACGGTCGCTTCCTTCTCAGTTCTATCCCTGCCCTATCCTAATAACCTCGTGGCCTTGTTCCTTCGCTACCTCGTCGACTAATTTAGTCATACACATATATGCGCTGGGATATTTCTTTACTGCAACCGTTCCACGAACAGTCTTTACGGCCGCTCGAAGTAGGGGTCTTATTAATTATTACGGATTGGCAGGTGCATTGTCCATAACAATGACAGAAGGGACTTCGAGCTGTAATAATCGTACACGTGTTTTCGTATTGCATCAGCCTGGAAAGAATTAATTCCTGCTACAGGAGATAGCTTAATTCGTTTCTTTTCCGGAGTGCCTACTATCAGCCCCGTTTCCGCTACTTCTATGTTCCCCAGACCCCTTTTCCTTCTTTTCTTGGAGGCGATCACCTTTCTGAATAACAGTACGCTTTGAAAGCCCTAATGTTTGACATATGCGTTCCACAACTTGATCTGCAGGAACAGAGAGACGGCTATACAAGCGTATGAATTTCCTCTCCCTCTCGTAAAACTCACGAGTTCTCGGCACTAATTCTAATGCCTGACTCTCAAGGGCCACTCCGCGGCGCAAAGGATTATCACTTCGCGGTTCATGACTATATTGTCGTTTCCGTGACATCGCACTGCATTCGTTAAAATAAAATTTCACAATTATCTCACAAGGAAAACAAAACTTTCATAAACGCGCGAATCACGCCTGGCCATGTGCTAGCGGTGACAGACAAACGGCAACACTTCAGTACGGTAGACAAGTTAGTTATAGATGGCACCACTATACTACTCATATTGTCAACAACAATCAACTGAAAATAGTTCGTATTTATTTTGTGGCTCGCTTAAACCTTATAATATTTGTTTTAAATGCTCATATTTGTGTAAGCAAATAAAATATTATAAACACCATACGGAATTAAATACGAATTAACATGAATAAAATGCGTAACTGTATCTGGCATAAAAAGTAGTAGGTTGGTGATTCTGATTGACGGGTGACGTTCTTCATTTCATTTTTGTAATGGTGCCAACATGAATTACAATTGTCAAGTGCAACCTTGTGCCGGCCCACCTATAGTACCAACTTCATTTTGCCCGCTGCCTCACCCATAGGTCATTGTTTCCAAAATTTGGAGAAATCATTTTGAAGCATACTGTATATGACACAGATGTATAACATCAAATGTGTGGTGAATGTGTGGACCTCTCCTGTGGATGTAGGTGAACGTAGGTTGGCGATCGAGGGGCCTTAGCTGAGTCTGACATGAGTTGTACTTGTATCGAGCTCTCTACTTTTATCACTCCTGTCCGACCTCCCTTAGTCAACTCTTGTTCTTTTCTAACTTAGACTGTATCAGGTTGTTGAGGTCGAGGGAGTCTTCTATTTTCATGCCCTTCGTGGCCTTTCTCTTTCTTTCATAATGATACCTTCATTCTTCGAAGGGCCCGTCCTCTTCCATTTCCCCCTTGATTAATGTTAAGGGAGGGTGGTTGGCCAGTTGTATTTTCCTTTTGAAACACCACCACCACCACCACCACCACCACCACCACCACCACCACCACCACCACCACCACCACCACCACCACCACCACCACCACCACCACCACCACCACCACCACCACCACCACCACCACCACCACCACCACCACCACCACCACCACCACCACCACCACCACCACCACCACCACCACCACCACCACCACCACCACCACCACCACCACCACCACCACCACCACCACCACCACCACCACCACCACCACCACCACCACCACCACCACCACCACCACCACCACCACCACCACCACCACCACCACCACCACCACCACCACCACCACCACCACCACCACCACCACCACCACCACCACCACCACCACCACCACCACCACCACCACCACCACCACCACCACCACCACCACCACCACCACCACCACCACCACCACCACCACCACCACCACCACCACCACCACCACCACCACCACCACCACCACCACCACCACCACCACCACCACCACCACCACCACCACCACCACCACCACCACCACCACCACCACCACCACCACCACCACCACCACCACCACCACCACCACCACCACCACCACCACCACCACCACCACCACCACCACCACCACCACCACCACCACCACCACCACCACCACCACCACCACCACCACCACCACCACCACCACCACCACCACCACCACCACCACCACCACCACCACCACCACCACCACCACCACCACCACCACCACCACCACCACCACCACCACCACCACCACCACCACCACCACCACCACCACCACCACCACCACCACCACCACCACCACCACCACCACCACCACCACCACCACCACCACCACCACCACCACCACCACCACCACCACCACCACCACCACCACCACCACCACCACCACCACCACCACCACCACCACCACCACCACCACCACCACCACCACCACCACCACCACCACCACCACCACCACCACCACCACCACCACCACCACCACCACCACCACCACCACCACGCGTGGACAGTACTTTGGAATGATTAGCAACACTCTAGGTTCATCCATATGTTCTGTATAGTTTAAAAGCTTTGAAAAATTGAATTATATTCTAATGGTTATCAAATCGTATTCCTGTTCACAATGTACTAAGTACGCTAACTCCCAATTATTCACGCGAAGAAAAATTGAATTTTTTTTTTTACAAGTTGCTTTACGTCGCACCGACACAGATAGGTCTTATGGCGACGATGGGATAGGAAAGGGCTAGAGTTGGAAGGAACGACCGTGGCCTTAATTAAGATACGGCCCCAGCAGCTGCCTGGTATGAAAATGGGAAACGACGGAAAACCATCTTCGGGGCTGCCGACAGTGGAGTTCGAACCTGCTATCTCCCGAATGCAAGCTGATAGGTACGTGACCCAAATCGCGCGGCTACTTGCTCGGTGTTGTGCGTATCCAATAATCAATAATCTGTATCACAACTTACATTAGGTTAATTAAATTGTCTATAAAAGAAATACACAGCACAGAGAACATGTGGCACGTCAGGTTCATTAAAGATTCAGTCCCCTTCTAAGTAATTTCATTCATCAGGAGTTGATGCGTCAGTTGAACGTCTGAAGACAGCCGTAAAGAGGTGCTACATGTCTAGCTTCTCACTTCGTTAATACTGTTGTACATGACAGTAGGCTTTCCCGGCAACCTCTTTAGATACGAAGAATATGCTGTGCTTATTCTCCTTTCCTGATGAGACTAACAGTTTTCCCATTATATTAGCTTTTTTCGGGTAAAGCATGCGCCAAAACACACACATGCTTGTTTTCCTGAGAGACTGTTAGGGTTAGAAAGAAATACATACTGTATGAACTTTTTTTAAATAGAAAATTCTCTTAAGTACACTCATCAGGCTCCATTTTAATTGGACTATCCCTTTAGATAACGCATTCACTTTTAAAGGTCCCAGCCGTACATGTTCCTCGTACTTACTTCACATTTTCTTTCATTGCATGATCCCTTAAGAGACAACGTGATAGTAAATAGCCTATATGCTTTCCCAGGTCACGCTAATTGTATGTGAAATTTAATTCAGATATACGAAGTCGTTCAGACGCGATTTTTCCACAAACATTCTAACATATTCTTACATTTTTTTTAAATTCGTAACGGTGAAGGTAGTGCTGTCGTGGACGAGGGATTACCATTGTTTACTGTGTCTTCACCATTGGTTCGTTTTTAATTTCTGGCTCAGCCGTTGCGATTTTTAATCATGGAACGGAGTGTGCTTAGATTCGTTACTACATTGGAAGACAGATAGTTCAAAATCTTACTCTTAGGCATCTCTGAGGTGTTTCTTCGTCCTTTCTAACTTCAACTCGAGGTAGATGATACATAATATACATCCCAATACCCCCCCCTCCAGTTAATAAATTATACGTACACACAAGTTCAACAACCACTGCCGCGCGGTTATCAAACATCACATGCGCCAAGTACACGGTACTCTGGACCGCGATTTCTTATGTTTCTATAATAAATGGTACAGCAGCAAGAGCACTTTTGCGAAAGGGGATCATACTTTCACTTGAAATATAACTGTTGCAAATTAAAAATAATAACTTCACGGTTGTATTGGTATTTTACTGCATGCAAAGAACTTAAATTATTATTTGAAGGTCAGTACAGGGCCATAAACTGAACTGTTTTTGATAAGAGCAATAAAATACACGTGCGCAGCAGACGACAAAAATACTTATGGTTTGGTTTCATTCCATTATCGTACTATTTCTCTCCTTTGCATATCTAGAATGATTTACAGCTGAAAACTTTTTAAAAAGTGTTTGGTCGGGAGAAAAGTCGATATGACTTCTTAATTAATCTGTGTTTCAGCTTTGGTACTTCATTTGACTTTTAGCATTAAGTCTAATGACGTGCTGTTCGGAAGGTCTTGCACTGTCAAGAATGGTTAGTCTGATTTGAAGCTCTGGAACAAGATGAAGGCCTCACGAGGACACGTGAAGGTTGTTCCTCGATCTCCAAGAATACCTCAACGGTAGCAGAATCTATCACATTGCTGAAAAAGCTATTCCTGCGGCGAAAAAGCAACCATCGGGTCATAAACTCAAAAGTCTTGTGGTAAGGCTTGTGGTATTTTTTGGGTGGAACTTCTATATTCATTAAAATCAGTTTCATTTTGTTGATTATTACAGTTTGAATGATGATCTTGTACTATTCACGAATCGCAGTTCTGTTTGCACTCTTACCTAATAACATAGTCTATAACTGCATGGATGGCTAAGCAGACAGAAAATCTATGTTAGTAGTCTCCCACCTATAAATTGCTGTTATCCTCAAGCACAGGAGATATTTTCAATTTGTGTATTTAGGTGACGGTGATGATAATCGGTCTGACGATAACTTTGTTTCTAATAGTATTTAGGAATGTTGTACTTCGATGTTTTCTTCCCCTGTCTTACATCCTGTAAACGACAGGGATTCGATAACTGAAAAGGTTTTATTAAGTCTGGATTTGATAACTGAAAAGGTTTTATTAAGTCTTGTTCAGTAGGAATAAGAATCAAGTCGAGAGTAAACGCCTGCTTTATTTGTTAGTGCAGTTCGAGAACAACCATGGCTATTTTCAGTACACAAATCATTTAACTGTAGGGTCTCCAATATAAACTCAGACCGAACGCACGTTGTTTGTACTCTGCGCTACGGCAGTTGCCTCTGCTGAACTTATGACGCGCGCGGCCGCTCTGCTTTAAACGTGTATACAATCTTATTATATGAAATCTTACCTTATAAAAGATGCTAGAAGTGTCGTTCTTCCTGGATTATACAGGCATTGTATGTGGTAACCACATTCTGGATGACGCGAGTGAGTTCTGCCACTGTAATGTTTCTGATCTCATTCGTAATGGTTTCTTTCAGTTCCTTCAATGTGTGAGGATTTGTTCGATACTTTTTTTCTTTCAGTTTACCCCACAAGTAAAAATCGCACACTGTTTGATCTGGAGAACGAGGGGGAAATAGACCAGCACTGATCACTTTGTCCGCAAACACGTCTTAGACTGTAAGAAAGGAATCTTCTGCTGTATGAGCAGGGGCTGAATCATGTTGGAACCACCCACGTGATTTTTCTTCTTCCGTTAACTGATGGAAGAACGGCGTCAAAATGTCATCTTTGTATCTCTCTGTATTTACTGTCGTCTCGAACAAAATAGGCCCAATTATTCGTCTTGCACTAACAGCGCACCAAACACCAATCTCCCTATCATAGTGATGTATGTATGTTTGTTGGATATTCAGCCCGAAGGCTGGTTTGATCCTCCACAGCTATGCCAACAGCTGTCATAGATGGCCTAGGCATCACTGAGGAGGCGTACTAGGGAAATGAGTGAGGCCGTTTCCCGTTGCTTTCCTCACCGAGTCAGAAGTTGCTCGCATATCAGTCTGCCAAGACCACTGAAATGCACGCACCAACTGACCCTATGAGTGATATTTTCATACCATTCACAACAGGGACTGGCTGCATAAGGAACGGTATTACTAGCATCATTCATACCTCAGTCACTTTCATATTGTCAAAGCCAAGGATGAGACAGACAAGTCAATGAAAGTGCAGTTTCGGCTAAAGAACTACCCTCTTTCATCTATTTCACTGTTAGGTGCCGTCCTTGTAGAGACGTTTCTTTTCTCCGACCCATTATCACCTGATGACTGAACGAACGCTGAGCAGCGTCCAACACGTTCCTTGCTTCTGCATAACTGGATATACTGGGAAAGCAATCTATCGTGTACGTGTAATTTTGTGGTGTACGGGGCAGCGATGTTTATATGCAGGATGGGTCATGGACAGAGGAATGGGATACTACGGTAGACCTTACTACTCGATTTCCTGGTACGTCAGTAATACGTCACTTGTCAAGCTTGGTCGTTATCGTTGATAGCACTGTTTACTTCCAGGTGTGCGCTCAAATCTGTGAGCCACTGTAGGCCTTGTCTTCTTTCCGAACCCTTGCAATACAGATACTACTGGCAGACTTAACGCACATTTCTCGCTCGAACTTTTAACTTCGTATGTTCCAGGTCCCTTAATCGAAGTAGCAACCAACTTACGTAGGTGGGTGTGATAATAAGCTTCTCACTAGGGCAGTCATAATTCTTATCCTGCCCACTGCATATCATCGCTGCCGGGGCAAAACCTCGTATGTAAAATATTTTAGCTTAGAACTTTGGCTGGTAAGGTTCTGTCATCTAAAAAGTTGCAATATCGTGTGCTTGTTGTCAAGGCATTCTCGCTCTTCATGATGTATGTGTTGCGGGTCAGTATATCTTCAAAAATATATAATACAGTACATAGGAGGTTTTGTCCCGACAACGACGATATAATGTTTCAGTATGGAAAATATCGTAAATTGGCAAACTTATTCGCATTGTTTGTCATATTGTGGCATGGGGAGTTTACGCTGTTGGATGCCCTTATTCCTATAATTCTTTCGGAGGTATATTGCAGGGTTGAGTGAAATGAGAATTTCGGAATATTTTATGAAACGCCTGCCATATGTTAGACTTTGCTTTCCTATATCCTTTCGCACTCGTCGTCATGATACTGTCTTTCATTCTTCGTTCTAGACTACAGTATAACGGATTTTAATATATCGATTACTGTTCTAATCGATAAACCAATCAATCGATCATCCAATAAATGCCAGTCATTTTTATATCTCTTATCATAGTATGTGTTATTTTGAATATTTTTATACTAAATTTAATCAATTAAGAATTTCTAAGCTGTAGTTCATTTATAGATTCTCTCATTTAAGCTCAAAGTAGCAGGACCGTGTTGCTTTTAAAACCTCTTGAAGACACCGAAGATATATTATTTCATACTGCTGTGGTATTTTAAGTTCAGCAAATGGCTGTCATTTTTGCTAATAATCAACGAGATTCAACCAGGTATCAGTTTGTTATTTAAAAATGGCATTTGACTGATTTGGTACGATATTCATCATTCGCGATTTCGACGTATCTTCGCTGCTACTGTCATTTGCATATTGGGAACAACTCACCTCTATATATGCATTCGTTCGCTGCACGTCTTTGGTGTGAATACTAATTGTGTGTGAATCATCTCTCATATGACCTCGCCAAGTGCATAGTATCCTCCCATTTCGAATAGGTATTTCATTCACGTGCGGTGGTGATGGCTAACGCGACCTTCACTTTCCTTGTCCTCTTCACACGCCGCTGAGAAGTTTGGTAAACTTCTTACTAGTCAACACACTCTGCTTCTCTCGTATTGTTCCAGAGGCAATAATTCATGTCAAATTTATGTGATGAGGTTGCGTTATAAGGAGAATAAGCTAGGCTGTACTACAGGGATCGCTGTTTGTTTAAAACACATATTTTGCATACGTTCTCTTCACCATTGTCGTATTGAAATCACGAAAGGTGGGTAAGCTATACTACAAATTAGTAAAAATATTTCGGAACTGCACCAACATGTGTAAAGAAACCTAATTACGAAAGTACTTCCTTTAGTACATATTTGTATGCTACCTAGATTCAGAGCTTTCCTGATCCTATGGCATGTCATTTGGTCTGTTTGGCCGTGATTTAAAATTCATTTAGAATATCTGTTCGTATTCCAATTTTTCTCATTTCAATTCCTTTTGTCTAATCTTTATGTCTTAGGAGATTAATTTCTGTTCATTCTGCATATACACTTTTTATTAAATTATGAATTTATTGAAATTGTAAACACGTAAAAACTATTTCACATCCAAAGGTCAATTAAATATGAATGTCCACCTTGTCAACACTAATATGAAATAAGTCCGAACAATTGATTAGACATAGTAAACAGCATTGGTAAAACATTTACATTCCAGTCAGAGCAGAACAAATCACTTAGCTTTTTAGATATTGAAATTACAAGAGAGATAAAAAATTTGAGTTACAAAATTTTCAGAAAGGAAACTCATACTGACACAATCATTAGGAATGACTCGACTCGAACCATCTGGGACAACGTAAACAACCAGTATTTTCTAGTCTTATTAATAGGGCACTTAAGATTCCTTAAGTAAGCAAGCTTTCGAAAAATAAATTGGAGTAATATATTGAATTGCTGAGAATAATGGTTATGCAAAGAACTATGTTAATAGAATAAAAAATACAACTTTAAATAAGCCTAAATCCACTCCGAATAGCGACCGTAAAGAGAAGAAGAACACTGCTGTCTTCACATTCCATAATAAACATTCATATAGTTTAAACAAAATATTTAGACAACATGGTATCGAAGTCGCATTAAAAAACAAAATAATAATATAATAATAGTAAAATTTTATTCAACACTCATACTATCAATAAGGCGAATAAATATCATAAATCAGAAATATAAAGCATAACATGCCAAGAATGGAATAAACAATATATAGGACAGTCTGGAAGAAGTTTAGAGATTAGGTATAAAGAACATGTAAACTCCATCAACCATAGAAGATTTTCAGCAATAGGAGAGAACATAAATATGAACGATCTTAATCATAATTTCACCGACATCGTCAAAGACATGAAAATATTACACACAGCAGGTAAAGGAAAATTTATGGATATACTTGAAAAGATTTACATCTATTTAGCACAGAAAAGAAACAATGATTTGAATTTTAACGAGCCATTAAATGAAGAGATAAAAAAAAAAAGAAATTGCCAAGAAGATGCTTAGGGAAGAAGAGAAAGAAAATAGTAACATAGCCAACACTCTCCTCCAATCTTGTTACAAATCCATTTATCATTTCCTTGTCTTATCCTTGATAAACCAACAATTTATAATATGAGACCAGAGATGTTTATGCATTTAGATTCTTTTCTGAGAGAAAGAAAATAGTAACATAGCCAACACTCTCCTCCAATCTTGTTACAAATCCATTTATCATTTCCTTGTCTTATCCTTGATAAACCAACAATTTATAATATGAGACCAGAGATGTTTATGCATTTAGATTCTTTTCTGAAAGCTCATTTTCAATTTATATGATGTCTTTAGCATCTTCCCTTCATAAATAAAATTATTGTATGAATAACTTCCAAAGAAAGAAGCAAAGAACACTAGCTGATATAATTTCAAAGCTCATTTGTTTTTTCATTGAGATAATTGAAAGGTGATATACCCAGTGCTATAAGAAATGTTTATTATAATAAGTTCTGAGATTTATAATCGTAGTTTAAGCCGCTGAAGAAGAGAACTTTGGTTCTTGAAACATGTTCGGTGTTTTGAAATTGTAATACATTTCATATTAGTGTTGATATTCATATTTAAGTGACCTTTTAATGTGAAATATTGGTTGTCAATACGGATCAGTTTACTGTTTACCATTATCGTTAAGATTATCAATTATTTTTAAATTATTTAAGTGCTTATTTTTTCTAATTAACTTGTAGGAAATATCATACGTATGTAGAAAAGCCGGTCCCGTGGTGTAGGGGTAGCGTGCCTGCCTCTTACCCGGAGGCCCCGGGTTCGATTCCCGGCCAGGTCAGGGATTTTTACCTGGGCCTGAGGGCTGGTTCGAGGTCCACTTAGCCTACGTGATTAGAATTGAGGAGCTATCTGATGGTGAGATAGCGGCCCAGGTCTAGAAAGCCAAGAATATAACGGCCGAGAGGATTCGTCGTGCTGACCACACGGCACAATTTCTTACTAAAAATTATCAGCTATTCTAAAATTAATCTTAAATATAGCCTTTATCTCGCATTCTGCAGGCCTTGGGGCTGAGTAGCGGTCGGTTGGTAGGCCAAGGCCCTTCAAGGGCAAAACTAGCCGCTGTTAATCCGAAGCCTGCTCTACGCGGTCTTCCGTGCTTGTCGTAGATGGCGACTGAAAGAGAGCAGAGCACAACGCTAGCAGGATGTCGGAAGGCAATCCATAGCTGGAATGCACTCGTTAAGATACAACTTACACCCGTTGACGGCACTGTGACATAGCGAGTAAGCACCGCCAGTAAATAAGTGCTGTCTCCACTTCCTTATGGATAGAGATTGGGTTCCCAAAGGCGAAGAGAAGTAAAACTCTGACACGAAACAACTGCAGTGCCGACCTGTATCGAGCGGCTGCTAACAGCGTTTGTTCCGCATGTTCGGGGTGCTTATTTTGATACGTGCTGTCGGCATAAAAGGCACCGATCGTATGTTGGAGAAACTTCTGGAAAATGTCTCGGATGAAATGCCGCGGCCTGGAGAGCGACAGGGCATGTGTGGAGTCAATACTGCACATGAGAGAATGCTAGTCACTGATAATAGTGGCTTGAGGAGGTGGACCCCTGTCGCTAAAAGCAGAAAGGAGACGGACAACACCCAGTTCTCATCGCGCTAAATGTGCTTCCCAAACATCACATGGAACCACACAGACAGGTTTACTAAAAAGAATAAAATGGACAACTGCAATGTTGAGACCATATTGAAAACTTACCTGCATGTCACTACGAGAGAATCAGTCATGGCTATAGTTGAGGCTTGGACCAACAATTCATCCAACAATATACTGAACGTTTGCACCTGACGGAACAGGACGTTGCTGATCGGAGAGCAGTTATCAACAAGAAGACTTGGTATCAAAACAAAGGTGAATGGATTTAATCAGATAAATCTCAAGGCAAATATAAGAAACTCAAAGTACCACCATGACTCAGTGGTTTTTGGTGCAGTTTGGAATTTGGAATACATTGAAGAGCTCGTTTCCAAAACTCACTGTCAAAAATGATGATTTTTCAGGAAATACATTTTTTTGAACCGGTGCCTACTTTGGCAATATTACTTCATTATGACATAAAAATACACTTTTCAAATTAATATGAAGAATAATGATAACAAACCAAAACCCTGTTTTGAAGCTATTAACATTAAAATGCCAAGTTTTTTTCCAAGAGTAAACTAGATCACTTGACTTAGGTCAATTCTGGAAAAGAACTACAGGCTTAATGAGTTCTAGAATTAAACATCTACATGCACATGGTAAGGTGCACATTTGGCAGATCGCAAGCAAGACTCAAAGCAATGGTATTTTAGTGATTGATTCTAGATTACAAAAACTTCCCTTGAACATCAATAAGGTAAAGAAAAAGTTATTGAATTGTCCCAATACTAGCCAATAGAAAGAATGTTAAAAATACGAATATATAGTTAACAAATTCCAAGAACAAACACACTTGCACAGACTTAACATTGTACTACACACACGGCTCTTCAGCATAGTGAATTTCTGTGTGATCAACCAGATCTGCATCATCTCCGAAGTTCTTCAGAGCTTTATTGTAGTATAAATGAGCTTGCTCAGACAGAGAAACAGTTTGCATCATCTCCGAAGTTCTTGAGAGCTTTATTATAGTATAAATGAGTTTGCTCAGACAGAGAAACAAACTTCAGAAGTTCAACATCCTTCTTCTTCTTCTCTGAAGATATTTTATTACATTCCTCTACTACATTGTCCAGTCTGTAAAAGTTCCTCCAAGAATGGATTGATTTCTTCTTTAACACTTCGTACTCATTGAAGTCTCCATTGTAGGTATTCTTGGCAAACACTTCTTTCCTATTTATTTATTTTTTTCTCAGAAGAACACGCTGTTCTCTCGTCAAGAATGGGAGCTTAGTTTTCATGATATTATTGGCGCTCCTCTTAAAATCAAGTAGCTGCCAATCCCTCCCTAAAATTTTAACTGATCCATGTTTTTTTCAGAATAGTATGATAATCCTGTGGCTCTAATTGTTTTTCGCGAGTTCTGTACATTTTTTCGATTCTTCCAAACACTCGGTCCGGAGGCAAACATCTATGTCCTCGGATAGAAAATATGTGTTAAACTTTATTAAAAATGTCACTTCTGTTTACGTAATCAAGCAAGAAGCCCTTTGGGCCGATGACCTAGATGTTAAGTCCTTAAACAATAAGCACAAGCAAGAAGCCCATGATGGTCGAGCTCTTATTTTGACTTGTAGCAGAGTCAGAGAACAGTCTCAATATTCTCTGAGATTTAATGCCTTCTGGTTTTGCTTCTTGACGAACCCTCTCTTCAAGACAATGCAGAGAAATATGCAAGGCTGATGCAACTTCGTTCGATCCTCTTCCAGACTCATCTATCCAAAAATACAGTATATGAATGTGTTTATCACATTTTGGACGTTTTCATAATTATGAACGTTAGGTTGTACAACCGAAGCTGTCGAGCATAGAAAGTTCTGAAATTCTAATCATGGGAAGTGGCTGGTTGTGTTGCGTGTCAAATGCTACTTTCACAACATTATCTTCCTCTCGCTTCAAAATTTCATAAAACTTTTTAGCACGTAATTTGTGCAATCTGTTATATTCCATCAGGTCTGCCCTTTCAGCTGGTGATGCAGAATTATTTTGTATATTGATTTTTATTTGTTTACGGTATGAACATGTCGGTTTTCGGGTGCCCAAACCTGGTATTGAATCGTGTTTGGAAAAATCTATGAAATTTGCTATAAGATGCGACTGGTTTTGAAGCAGCTACCGTGGCCTCTCTCCACTTTCGCCAAATCTCCTTGATGGAAAGTGGGGGTCCTTGTAAACTCATACGCTCTCTGCCCGCCTATAATTGCTTTCTCTGCACTTCATTGTGTTACTGAAAGTTACAATTAAAACTTCAGTTTCCCTGCCTTTTGGCTTGAATACGACCACCACCCTTTCCATTGTTCACTTGTAGCATTGAAGTGCTTAGATAAACGATTCAATCTGAATCCACTCATTCCTGTTCAGAAGAGAATGACAGAGCACAAACTCGTACAATCTGGCCGGCTTTCCTCCGTATAAAATATTGTGTAAATAAGCTAGCACGGGGATTGTCTACATTCCTTGGCGATGTGATTTTGGTTCCTGGTTATTGTATATATTAAAAGGAATTTTCTCTACTTTTGATTTGTTGTCATACAGTTTGTCACGGAAATGAGTGATGCCCTCTTGGCTCAACAATATTCAATATTGTACCTTGCATGTATAGTTCGGTCTTCCAGCATGACTGCGAGCAATACGAGATGCAGGGTAAGGACTTGCTTGCTTGCGTTTTGTTTTATCCCAGGTGTTTACATCCCTTCTTCTCTTCCTACTTCTACCGGGATCTTCTAGAGGAATCTTTAAACGTTCTAAATTAAAGTCACTCATCTTGTACACTTTCTTAATATGTGGAAACTTGCTCTTAAACACAGATCATCAACACATGACGCATGAAATAGCCAACAGGAGACTCGTGGGAAACAGGAGCTTCCTCGTAAGCATGCGCAATAGACTTAGCAGAGTTTGGAAGACATCACGCCCTGACTTATAGGTGGGCCGGCGTAAGGTTGCACATGACAGCTGCGCACAATATTGGTAACACTGCAATGGCGCACGAAGCGATGTTGCCGCTGTAACAACAGCTGATTGCACGACACATGTGTTTTTAAAAACATGAAATCTGCCGACAAAAATTGAACTTTCAACTCACCGATTATTTATCACACAAAATTATACGAGATAAATATACTACGAAGTTCTTATTATCGCGATGTTAGAAAACACGGAAGAAATCGGCCGACAAGGATCTCGCTTCATATACACCTTCACCAATAAATGTTAGAATAATATACACCGGTGCTAACACAAAATGTTTCAAGTAAATTCTATAAAATTTACGAAAATTCAGAAACCTTATTTTCATACCTGATTCACAAAGGCAGAGGCTCGATACCCTCCAGTTCACTGCCATCACTACCGTCGCCTTCTTTGTCACTGTCATCATCGTCGAGGCAGATCATCAACTCCTGAGAGTCACTGATGATGCCATGTATTGCCATTGCCGAATTAATGAATGCTGCGACATGGCTAAATTTCTTCCTGCACAAAGCCGCATCCATTGGAGCAATACTCTCCCGGAACAGTCCTTCCACTTCAGTAACTGTGAAGGAC